>NC_068357.1:110989407-111289407 GCF_020536995.1 Dreissena polymorpha | reverse complement strand
TTTCTCTTTGTAGCGAAAATCCAGTAATGCGGAAAGTGTCGTCCCTGATTAGCCTGTGCGGACTGCACAGGCTAATCTGGGACGACATTTTACGCACATGCATAATGCCCAGTTATCTCAGAACACGACACATATATCCTATAGATATTCTGACTGCAAAAATGGTGAAATATTTGTATCAAATACATAAGACCAAATCAGATTTTCGTGAAAACCGTTTCCGTATTAAACGGACCATTGACTTGTTTTGTATCGTAAGGAGGTATATACAAATTGAATAGTTCATGGTTTTATTTTTCCGATGGTTTGTAAGGCACTCGTTGATTGGGATACACGGTATCTATAATTAAAAGTTGATGACAATATCTAAGTTTTAACGGCTGTTACTTAAGCTGTTTAGCGTTACATGTATAACGTTTTCATGAACAAAAAGCCTCTTAATTTAGAAATTTTCAAGCTGGAATTGCCAAACTTGGCCTATGGGTTCGTTTCAATATCGAGAATAGATTTGTTTAAAGCCATAAACAATCAGCGTTCCTTAAAGTTATAGCCACAATTTCAACGCTACATGTGATATATGAATATTTGTATTTCAATAATGATAGTGTTCCATATAAGCGACTGTCAAGATAAATCAGTTACATGTTTATGCGGGTAATACATACTTCGAATGCCGTGACTCGTCTGCTGATAATTTTGATATGAACATAAATAATTCACCCGCGAAAATAATATTCGCGCCCATGATTTGGTTCACAATCAGTGATATGCACATACTTTGAGATGGTATTGTGTTATTTAAAAATAAAAGCATTGATTGTATTAGTTCAACAGACATAACATTTGTCCGCTAACATAATACGAAAACAATACCCAGCGTATTGAAAGGTTCTCAATATTCCGACATCTCATGTTTGCTGATAACAGCGACGTTTACCTTGGACACATAAGAACATTGGTGAAAACACTTCCAAAACGTAATGCATGTCCATTATGCATGCATAACAGATCGACCAAACCATGGAAACAAGTCTTCTTAGAAGCCTGTAAAATAATAAAGCATTTGGTTATTATTTAACATATAGTTTTAGTACACACTATAGCTGGTACATGATTCCTCTAGAATACATAAAGTTAAAATATACAATTCGTAGTTGTTAAACTTTGATATATTGTATTCCTTTCCCACCTAGCGCTTGTGAACATAAACATTATTTTAATGCATTTTTTACATCGAACGAAACAGTTTTAGTGATATAAATAAATTTCATAAATATAACTGATGTCTTATAAAATGAATTGAATTATTTTCTGTAGAAACTAGAATGGAGCCTTATCATTTCGAAACACAAGGAATCATACTCTTTATATGTGTCTTGTTCTGAGAAAACTGGGCATAATGCTTGTGCGTAAAGTATCATCACAGATTAGCCTGTGCGTAAATTGTCATCCAATATAAGCCTGTGCAGTCCGCACAGGCTAATCAGGGACGACACTTTCCGCCTAAACGGGATTTTCGCTAAGAAGATGTAAACGAAAAATTCCATAAAAGCGGAAATTGTCGTCCCTGATTAGCCTGTGCGGACTGCACAGGCTTATATTGGATGACAATTTACGCACACAAGCATTATGCCTAGTTTTCTAAGAACACGACACATATATACAAAATCTTCGCTATGTTGCCTAAAGGAAATGTAATAATATCCGCTATTTGTAGCTCCACTGTTAGAAGAACAGGTGATCCAGTCTGCTCACCCGGCATCAGCTTCGGAGTTCGAGCTAGGTTAACGTGTGTTTAGAAAGCTAGAGAGATAATATCCAAACTTAAAGCCCCATTAACACTCAAAATCAACGATTATTGCGTAAAATATTTCATAAAATAAAGTTAACAAATAAAACATCAGTGTTCCTTATACCAACAGCCCACATTTCAACGCTAGATGTGGTCTGGTAACACAGATTTAACAAGATACAAATAAATCTGTTTTATTTTTTGTGGTACAATATTTTTAAAACATGTTCATCAACCAATTTAGTGTTCGTGTGCAGTATGAATATATATATAGTTGCGGGAAATTTAAATGGAATATATTGCACCACAAAAATATAACAAAGAGCATTTTGTATCTTGTTAAATCTATGTTACGTGACCATATCTAGCGTTGACATTTTGGCTATTGCTATAAAGAACACTGATTTGTTATTGATTAACTTTATTTTACGAAATATGTTACGAAATATTTGTTGATTTTGAGTGTTAATGGACCTTTAACCTGTGCAGCGAATATTATTTGATCGGATGATAGTGCTCGCTAAAATCGGTCTATTTATAACTTCGATGTGTAATTTTTACGGCGGTTTTAATGTTCATGCGATCGCATGAAACTCTGTAATCAAAGATAACGCAACCCCCGTATGGCTTTAAGATAACACCAAACTCGTGTTGGTTTGCGTATTGGAAAATAGCAATGTTGACACCACGGCTTATGAAATAATATTCGATCGATCGTAAATATACGGTGGCATAAAGAGGACATCTTTAGTTCCTGCGCACGCAATTGCTATGACATGCGCGCGATATCTGTTACGTGCGCACATGATAGCTATAACGTGCGCACACAATAGCTAGCGCGTGCGCATGCAGTAGTTGACTAATGAAACTTGCATTTGAATTAACAAGATGTGTGTGTGTGTGTGTGCGTGCGTGCGTGCGAGTGTGTGCGTGCATGCGTGCGTGCGTGTGTGTGTGAAAAGCAGCTGAATTTCTCACATTTCTCAACATATCATTTATTCTTTTTTTACGTTCAATACTGTATGGTAACTCTCCTTTGAGTCGAACAGGTTCACGGTTCACTTTCATTAGTTCAAAGCCGAGACTAAGCTTGCAAAGGCTTTGGATATAATGTCTTATGATTTTTGTAAATAACCTTTTGGTTCTCATTATGTTTTCGTTGAAAAATGGTTTATTTTCAATACCCGTCGATTTCACCCACGAGTACGTCGAACGCCTCTAAGACGAACATATATATTTGTTATTAGCAATGATTAGAATAACCACTCCCTAGATTTAATTATAAAAATATAATAATAACAGTAATATTGTATTTTGACTAAAATAAATTTTTAGAAAGACAGATGTAGCACTTGCGGAGACGTAGATAAGTACGTATCAAATGTTCTTCTTTATGAGCTTAGTAATTCTATGTAGATTTTGTTAACTGAAATACATATACTGTTAATCCCCATCCGTGTGCATCTGTGTGTAGGAAAACTCATGTCTGCATAAGGTCACATCGCATTCATCTCAAGGGCAAATTGAATTGTTACACGTGGTACGTAGCTTACTGTGAAATATAATGAAATAAGAAAAAACATTAAAATGGCGCTATAAAATTATAGAATGAGATAATGTTTTCAATATTAAGTCATTTATGAATGATTTGAAATGCATCAGGTCAAAATGCCGATCATGCTTGAAATTTTCGAATGCACCAGAAGTTATTAGTAGATAATCTTAAAGCGGGTATATACGATTTTTTATATGTGTTTGATTGTAATATATTGATAAAATATGTTACAATAACACAAAATAGGCAAGAAAAATTATACATTAAAGCCGAATTTCATAAAATGCAGCAAAGAAAAATTAGCGCCCCGAGCCGATTGTGACGTACATATTTTCCTACAATAACCGAAGCATTCGTCTTTGTATTAGGATCGGAGTTAGTGTTCGTGTGTCGTATGAATAGATATCGTTGCAGGAATTCAAATAAACCGTTAAACTAAGTTTAGATTCACATCATACATGTATGGTATACATGCTGGCGAATTCGGCTGTACAGCCGTTTTCAATTTCAGAATTAAATATCTGGCTTATTTCGCATTTTTCGATACATGTTCTTCTTAACTTTTATTTTAATTTATATTGAAATATATATATATAATACGTTTTTACACATTTTATATAAATTCATAAATATTTGACAAAATCGTATATACCGGTATAATATATTATAAATTTACTCGCGTGGTTTCTTATCAATCAGCTCACTTTGGTGTTGTTTACTTATCTATTTCATATCATGTCCTTAAACATTAAAGCATTGAGGTCAGTGCGATAACATTTTATATATTCGGTACTGAATTACCAAAGTTAAATATTAACTGTCTAAGTAAAATATTTTGTAGACTTGAATACACACTTGCAATTTTGGGAAACACAGATTTTTAATGGGTTGATAATCCATTTCAATGCTATACTTGACTTGTATTACTTTGGTGTCGGTTTAGCTTGCTACAAAACATGAGACATACAGTAATTGGTTGATATGCAGTATGCTACAGGGACATAAAGTGGTTTTAATAGCGAAATGGTTTTAATGCTGAGTTTTCATGAGTTTTTATGGACAGATAATACAAATTGTAAGTATTCGGCAAATTTTAATCGTTCCTAGGGTGCAATAGAACAGTAATCAATCAATACCTTCTTCTTCTTCTTCTTTAATAATAATGGCTATGTCCAATACTGATACATTATGGCCATGCGTGGGGGGCTAAAAAGAAATAGATTGATAGGTTACCCGAGTTACTCAATCCACTCAGGAAAATTCTATCAACAGTGATAAAAAAGGTGCAAAACCTAACACCTTAAGCCCTTAAGACTTAAATATATACATATACTACTGTGCATGTGGTGAGAATATTAGTCGAGTTAAAAACAGGATAAAAGCAGAAACATTTGATCTAAGGAAGGAACACTATTGTTTTCAATTTAATCAATATCCTTCTGATGGTAAGGGTCCCACACACTAGAGCAATATTCCAAGGATGGTCTAACAATGCTGTTATATGCCGCTGCCTTAGTTTCCATTTTAGAAGAATGAATGTTTCGTTTTAAGAAACCTAAGCTCTGGCTTGCTTTACTACTAATTTTATTTACGTGAGGTGACCAGTTTAAAGTTGAGCTTACTTCAACGCCAAGATGTGTGGCTTGATTTACAACAGACAGAGGTCGATTGTGAAGAGTGTAGGCTGTTTCTAATGGTTTACGGTCTCTCGTAACATGCATGATATGACATTTTTCTATGTTAAAAGACATCTTCCATTTCAGCTCCCACAATGATAGACTATCTAGATCTCTCTGAAACTGAATAGTGTCAGCCAAAGTTTTTATGGATCGATCTGTACATGACACAGTCATCCGCAAATAGACGGACGTCTGACTTCGCAGACGAAGGTAGATCATTAATGTAGAGCATAAACAGAAGAGGCCCAAGAACTGATCCCTGGGGTACGCCAGAAATTACAGGGGCCATGGTGGAAGTAGCCCCATCTACAACAACCTGTTGACTACGGTTACCAAGAAATGCTTTAATCCAAGAGTGTGTAGTGTCCGTGATGCCATAATGGGCTTGTTTCAGCAACAATCTACCGTGATGTACAACATCGAAGGCTTTGCTAAAATCCATGATGGCAACATTCATCTGGTCTCTCTGCATGGTAGAAGCTAAGTCATGGATAAAACCCACAAGTTGGGTTTCGCAAGACCGCCGGGCTCGAAAGCCATGTTGGTTGTCCACCAGGATATTAAGAACAGAACAGAACAGACATTTTATTTAGACTTATACATAAGTACATCGTCTTAATACAAACAGTATAAAATAAATATGTCACGTTTTCATTTCATTTAAGTTGAAAACAAATATATATATATAAAACACACACACACACAAAATAAAAATGAAGAAAAAGCATATAGTAAATTTTCTAAACATATAATGACAGAAAGATTTGTAGGTGATACCGGTTAGACTCTATATGGTATTATTGATAAATGAATTGCGAATTACAAATGCTTCTTTTATATATTTACACAACTTGACAAGTTCGTTTTTATCGGATGAAGTCAGTAATTGATGATACTTAAACACAGATGGATTAACATATAAATGCCTTTTAAGGTATTTTTGTCGTAAAACACTAAAACATGGACAAATACAAACAAAGTGAAACTCATCTTCAATATCTCTACTATTGCAACAAACACAGTATCTTTCGTTGCGAGGAATATTATTACGCCCATATCTCCCAGTTTGGATTCTCAGTGAGTGAACAGAAATTCTTAACTCAACAAATTGGGTACGCAAACTCCTTGGTAACAAATCCAAGTAAGATTCGTATACAATTGTAGGTTTAAAAACTCTGTACATGTCTAATACAGTACTGTTACTTAATGTACCAAACCATTCCTGTTTAAATGTATCTATAAGTCTATTTCTAAACTGACATATAAAAGAATTAACACACACAGAGCTAGGTTTATTAAAAACATATCCATAACCATAATCGTTTAACAACTGTTTAATATGTGAGACCCAATTGATGTTTCCTTTATGACACTCTACAACATTCATATTATACACAGTTTGGAGAATAATATTATCAATCAATCTAATTTTAAACCAATATTTTAACATTCTTATAAAACGATTTATGTAAAGTGGGTATCTACCCAACTCTCCGTAAACACATGCGTTACAACTGTTGAGTCTTACTTGTAGCATTCGTTTACAGAACTTTAAATGGATACGTTCTATTTCTTTAGACTTTGTAAAACCCCATATTTCGGAGGCATAGTTAAGAATAGAACCAACAAATGCATCAAATAACTAATATTAAGCTTGTCAATATGGTCTAAAACTAATAACGATATGCTCCAGCAATTTACAAGCAATACATGTTAATGAGACTGGTCTATAATCACTAGCTTGGTACTTTTCACATTCCCGTAAGATTCTGGGTTTGATTTGGTCTGGCCCTGCGGCCTTGTAAGGATTCAGTTTGAGTAGGAGTTTCTTAACACTATTTACCGTAATATTAATTGATGGCATGTTTTTATACGGGCTATTACCAAGATCTGGATATGAGCTGTTTGTGTCATTAGTAAAAACAGAAGAAAATTGTTTATTTAAGACTTCAGCTTTTTCCTTGGGGTTAGATTTTAAAGGGGCCTTTTCACAAATTTTGGCATTTTTTAACTTATTCATTGAATGCTTTATATCGATAAATGTAAACATTGGATCGTAAAAGCTCCAGTAAAAAATCAAGAATAAAATTAAGAAAAGGAAAAGAACATTGCCTGGACCAGGTTTCGAACCAGTGACCCCTGGAGTCCTGCAAGAGTCCTGAAGTAAAAACGCTCTAGCCTACTGAGCTATTCCGCCGAATACACATACTAGACGTATTTTATACGTTATATAAGCAATCTTCGTAGTTTCACAAAATTTAACGACAAAAGCAGAACTTTCCAAATTATTCAATCGTTTCGCGTTGCAACGCTTTATAATTTTTAGGTTTTAAAATCGTCAAAAGATGCATATAATGGCTATATTAGACCATGGTAAATGTTCAGTATTACTGTTTCCTCACAAATATCATAACTAAAACGAAACTTTGCGAATCTGAAACAACTTTTTCAATTTTGTCAATTTACCAAAGCGTGAAAAGATCCCTTTAAGACCTTGTAAAAAAATTCCCAGCTTCTCAAACACGAAGCATTGCAGACGCAGACGATATTACAGTTTATAATGCACCAAGGCATCGAACTCTGAGAAATCCTAATATATAACACATAGAATTAACCACCTGGCTTAAAATATATTTTTGAACCAAGCTCTGTAAAATAAACATATAACAGGCAACCGATTATCCTGCTCTGATACCCGGCATGCGCCTCGTCAAATTTAATCATAGAATTCGCAAACCTGAATAATATATCATTTATAATACCTGCACATGTCTTCTTCATAAGGTCAAAGAGAGATATACCTCGGTAATTTGAAGGATCAACCCGCGATCCCGTTTTATATAACGGTACGATTATACTCTCACTCCTAACATTAATAAAGTTTCCAGAATGTTAAATCGTATTGAAAAGTTCATTTATAATAGGACTCATCACGTGTTAATTAGTTATATAAAATTCTACCCGATCCCGTCTTTACTTTGAGATTGGCCGCGCTATATTATAATAGCTACGTTAGCGTTAACGATCGCCAAAATCGCATTTGGCAATTGCAATTCCTGGTTGACGATCAAAAACAAGCCGGGTATACGGATCATTTGATAACAGATGACACTTCGATAACAGAGAACAACAAAAGCCACGCACGAGTGGAGATATTTTCAGCTTTGTAAATTTATGTTCTGTTAATTCGGTTTTCAGACACGGGACATTGTTTGGTCGATTAATGGTATAGCACTTCGTATTGCGAAGAAAGAAATTCGCAGAAAAACGGTGGATTATATAAACAAAAACAATAAAATTCTATCGATAATGAGCATGAATTGTATGATAAGTACACATTTTAACAAAATAAAAATACTTGGAAATACACAAAGAACATGCTTACTTTTCGAAATAAAAGTTCAATATATCCATTAATGTTACAACATGTTACATTTTAGTTTACTAACGTATTTGAGAAAATTCAAATGTTTAAAGGGGCCTTTTCACAGATTTTGGCATGTTTTGAAGTTTGTCATTAAATGCTTTATATTGATAAAATAAAATAAATACATTCGTCACAATCGGCTCCGGTCGCTAATTTGTCTTTGCTGCATGCTATGAAATTCGTCTTCAATGCAATTTTTTTTGCCTATTTTGTGTTATTGTTACATATTTTATCAATATATTACAATTTAACACTTGTAAAAAATCGTATAATCTCGCTTTACATTAGATACTGTTGCAGACGATTACTTTCTTAAGCGTCCGCGCGCACCTGACAGGCTAAACAACACTTACACGCAGCGTAAATTTTGCGCACATTTTAGTGAAACTGCGTACGCATTAATTTACGTTCGGCGTAAATTCTCTGCGTTAACCTAAAGTTGCGTAAATATACGCTATGTTAGTGAAACGCACCCATAGTGACCATATTCACGGGCGGCGGTGTTCCCGTTCCGGTCCCCTTTGTGGCGTGTTTTTACCACCCATTATGCCTTTCATGAAAGAATTTAATCTGTTCTATTTTTATTTACTTTATGGCATTTTATAATAAATGCCCGTTTTCAATCAACAATATTGTGTTTGTTCATTCCTTCAAGTCATACGAGTCCGTCCGTCTATGACCGTTTCATTACCACCGAGGACAATACATAAATAATATTTTATGAACACATACAAGAGTTTATGTCATTGTACGCTTTCTTAATTGTTTAATTGTCTGTTACAATTATACTTGTTCAAGCCTTATATTTAACTACTTGTATATAACCTTAGTGTTGGGTCACATAGGCTCTTTTGACTAATCAAATTTGGTCTTGGCCATTGTGGTCCTTTAATTGTTCCTTCTAGACTGTGACGTGGTAATCCAGTGTGGTCAAAATTAACAACCCACCTCCACCCTTTCTGCACCATAAGGTTTTGACTCCCATACTATGTATGTTTTTACCTGTGTGTAAAAGACATTTGTATATTATTTTACTGTTATAAGCATCAACTATTTTTCTTTTATACTTTTTGGGCGTGTTTTTACCGCCGACATCACATTCAAATTCACAAATTCATGTTTTGTATGTGTATACGCGTGTTTTTACCACCCATTATGCCTTTCTGGAAAGAATATGTTCTATTTGTATCTACTTTATGGCATTTTATAATAAATGACCGTTTTCAATCAACACTATTGTGTTTGTTCATTCCTTCAAGTCATACGAGTCCGTCCGGTCTATGACTGTTTCATTACCACCGAGGACAATACATATATGTCCAGTTTTCGAGTCACCCAACCGCCTGATCTTCGCAAAGTACACGAGCTTAAACAATTTTAACTAACGTTCCTTGTAGCGAAACGGTTGATCTGAAGCATGTATAATTATGTAATCATAAAGGTACTAAGGTCGTTTAATTATACATAAGATATCATGTTATGAAACATCACTCTGCTAAAACTGCTACTTAAAGATTCGGATCCGTCAATATGCAGCAATTAGGAGTTCTGATGCGTAGGCACTAAACTACGAGGGACTTAGCCTGAATATGTGTAGCCACTATGAATAAAATATATAGTGTACTAAATCATGTAATATATAATAATACACTATATATATTTCATTGGCTTAGTTTTCGTTTATAATTTTCACAAATAATATAGTTATATGTACAATTTTCTCGTTCATACATGAAAGTTACTTACGAAAATATTATACAATTGAAGTAGATTGCAAAGAAGTTCTTTGTTTCGAAAAAGATACAATTTCGAGATGATTATCTTCTATTTGTGTCAAATGTGAAAAACAATTTTCACTGAAATCCATACAGTTTACTTAATTGTGAATGTCTTTGAACTCATGTTTCAGAATATTTACAGTTGCAAATATATTAAAAAATCTTGACAGTCGCGGAAATGACAAATAGTTGCGGAAATGACGAAACATTGTGGTAATGACAAGTAAAAATTGTTCAACTTATATATATATATATATTTTATAACTCAAATGAATGACACTCGTTTGTTATATGTTTGTAGACTAGATAGTAAATCTAGATACTCATAAAACAAGTTACAAACATGTACTTCGACATACACATAACGTGATTTCATCCTTCTTTTAATATAGTGATCTAATCATTTCTATTTCCATATAAATCACATCATACGACCATTAAGTACTGCAGTTACAGCACGACACAAAACAATAGTGACATTAGTGTCTCGTTTTGATCTTGGCCGGTTTGTGAGCGCAACGTACTTTCATAATTGAAACGAGACTGATTTGGAAACGCGGCACTACTGTAAATATTGGGTTTTGTATTAATGCTGTAATTATAGTGATTGAATACACCCAGGTAAACGGAATGTAAATGTTTACGAAAATGTAGGAATACACGTTTCACAAAATTTTATTCTCAGAAATAATAAGTAAATTCTAACTTAATTAAAAGTCGACTAAGATATAAACATTTCAACATTTCCACATTTTCACACTTTTCAATGGTAAATAATCACGCTGTCACTGATATAAGTCCGTTAATTTGACATGTACTGATGCATATGTTCGATTTCACAGTTCAAAAATCTTCCTCCAACGACACGTAAAGCAGAACTTCCTATTCACACAAAACTCAAAAGTTGAACAGAACGTTGATTTCAAACAATTAACTTTAAACATCAATTTATTTGCGTCCGATTCAATTTAGCAGTGTTTGGCACAATATAAACAGTTAAATTCATTCTAGCGCACTTTCAACCGCAGCCCAAATGTCGTCGTTTATTTTAAGGTGTCTCTTTGTTACGTGTACTGGCTCTTCATCAAGAAGTGTTATGATTGACTTTCTATCGTACCACAGTACGTCATCTCTCATAGGCCAGAACCACCTATTTGAAGTATTTCGCCCAACTCTACTCATGGTTTTGACTTCAACGTAATCCTCGTCAACGGGTAAAATGATCCCTGGATAGGATAGCCCATCGTAAACGTAGAGGACCATGCAGTACTTTCCAACATGTGACTCGTCAACAACATCAACCGGCTTAAGAAGACTCTGAATATTGAAAAATTCAAAAATTGAAATAAATGGCTTTAAGGTCTATAATATTATGCACGTTTACGGACGGATTGCACATTCCGTAAACTACGTATTGGGCAAAATTCAATATGGTTTATATAACATTGAAATAAGAAAGCAATGTGCACATAAGACGGAGTCATATTAATTAAAGATCATAACAGAATACGCATTCAGTTTTTGGCAAATATTTAATACCAACGGGTATACAAATTTAAACTTGCTACGCGACATAACATTTTAGTATATACATATAACGTCCGCATGGATGTAACTTCTAGGATTTCCGATTACTTTTCACGATACATAGATGTATCTATTTGTGTATAATAATTAATAAATCACATTACCTTTTCACTGGGTACATCTTCTGTAGAATTTTCAGGACATGGACCCCCGACTGAGACCTCAGTATTCACAGCAATCTGAATTTACAACTGTAAATTAGTCCAGAATGATAAATGAATGAGATGTACTTATATTAAACGCTAAAGTGTGTTTGCGACCAGTATTGTTGGCACTTGGCAGTATACAAATGAATGTAAAAATGAAAAAAAATCTCCATTCTAATTAGTGTGCATAAATGCATATAATTCTACATCAATAGCGCTAAATAAATAAAATATGCGGAATTAAAGCTATAACGAAAGGAAAGTTTTGCCAATTAATTTATCCAGTTTTAATACTAATAAAGTGCATCAATTTATTAGATTAACCTCGTTAGCATGGTCAGTAAAGCATGTGTCCTCGGGAATATAGCACCTGCACTTAAGATCCACACAGCTAGAACAACTGAGTATTCTTGCACTAATCTTCAGCTGTTCAGTAGTTGTCACCTGAAAAAAACACAAGTTATTAACGTCATTATCCTGCAACGTTGAACCCTTTGCATGCTGGGATAATTGTCATCTGTCTGCTTAATGTTGAGTTTACCTGTTTGGGCATTTGGTATCAAAATTTTGAAGTAATACTGTCTGAATATCAATTTCTGTAAGTGCATTGGTATCTAATCAAGAGCGTAGTTACTCTGCGTCTGGCATATAGCTCCACCTTGTTTGCAAAGGCTAAGCTCAGTTGACCTGGGGTAAAAACGACAAACTACTTAACTCGTAATTAAAAAAAGAAAGCAATTTAAATTATTGCAAATACCTGATGTATTTTTATAGTATTTTTAACTAGCTTTATCTTTTCGGGATCTCCTTTTCTATTTCTTCCATCTTTTCCTCGTTGACTTCAAAAAGCTTAATGTAATGTACTGTATAGTCATTAGTGCATATTGATTTTAAAAGTTTCTCTTTCTATATAGCAGTATACAGCTGCGTTATGCTGAAGCGGTGCAATCGCCATGCATCTGGATCATCCATCATATTCCGTATGTACTGAATACTGACTGTATAAAATATTTATTTATTTATTTTTATTTATTTATTTATTCATCAAAATTATGATAAAACAATGCGAACATTATAAAATTTTATCAAGCAGCGTTGGTGAAAAAGATATTAGTAATTACCGTTAAAGACATTATAAAACGACTACGTCTCCTATCTGATTTCATTTTTTAAGAAAACAATTATACAAGTAACTTGTTTCATTTTTTCATTTTTTTTAGAATAAGCAATTGAAGTACTCTTAGTATACTAATAAAAACTTTTTTCAAGATTGCATGTTTAATGTAATCTCCGAAACGTTCTTGTCATTACCGCAACATTTTATTCGTTTCGGTAATGACCGTTTCGGAAATGACATTTTTCGAAAAAAACATTTCTATAAGCGTCTGTCGATTATAATCATGCTATTATAAACATTGATAGTAAAGAGGTAACTTACGTTGATAGTAATATACATATAAAACGGTCAAATATGCATTTAAAGGGACATGAGTGGTCGTTCGGTAATGACGTGTAAAAAGCATACGCATGAAAATGTGCAACTTCCCATCGATAGACCCGCCATCTTCCATAGCGTCCTGTACAGATACCGCTTTCAAAATGTTCGCGCCAATAAATTCTTAAGTGACGTCATTTTCGCGGGGTTACAACTATACTAGAGTTGCGACACCTTAAGGGTTTCGCGTGATGGAATGAGTGGAGAGATCAAATCAAATTGAAAATCGATTATTTCTTAAAAAAAATGGTACGAAAAAATATGTGGGTAGGAAAAAAAAAACAAATTTGGGTACGAAAACAAATTTGAGTACGATAAAAAGGGTACAAACAAAATAAGGGAACGAAAAAACTATTTTGGTACGAAAAAAATGGGTACAAATAAAAAATAAGGTACGAAAAAATTTGTGTACAAAAAAAAAAAAGTACGAACAAATGGGTACGAAGAAATTTGGGTACGAACAAATTTGTGTACGAAAAAATTGGGTACAAAAAAATGTGGGTACGAAAAAAAAATTGGTTATGAAAAAAAATTAGGGTACGAAAAACTATTTGGGTACGAAAAAAAAGGTTCAAATAAAAATTTGGGTACAAAAAAAATTGGGAACAAAACGAATTTGGGTACGAAAAAAATTTGAGTACGAACAAATGGGTTCAAAGAAATTGGGGTTCGAACAAATTTGTGTAAAAAAAAATTGGGTACGAAAAAAAATTTGGTTATGAAAACCTATAGGGAACGAAAAAATTAGGGTACAAAAAACTATTTGGGTACGAAAAAAAAAGGGTACATATATAAATTTGGGTACAAAAAAAATTGGGTACGAAACAAATTTGTGCACCGACGGACAGACGAAGCGGCGACTATATGCTCCCCCTAAAAAATTTGGGGGGGAGCATAATAAACAAGTTATGGCAATTTAAAGGTGGTACGCAATTTTAATAATAGATTTATCAATTATATGCTTATTCTAAGTGAAAAAAAGGCCATAATTGTTACAAAATGCTTGATACAGTTATCTGCTCTTGTTTATACATTGGGGTCATGTTGGTTAATAAGCAAAATACATGGTGTATGAACGCAATATGTCAAGGGACATAAAAAATATTTGAGGTCATATGCAAACTTTAACATAGATTTATCAATAATATGCATATAATTCTAAGTGAAAAAGGGCCTAATTCTGTTAAAATGCTTGATACAGTAAATGAGTTGTCTGCTCTTGTTTATAGATTGGGGTTATGTCGGTAATGAAGTATGCAAAATATAAAAGCAATATGTCAATGGACATAGGAAATATATTTGAGGTGGTACGCAAACATTCCAATGCGCACGCCGACGCCGGGTTGAGTAGGATAGCTCGACTATATATATTTCATATATAACATTCAAGCTAAAATGTAAATATACCATAAACAACAGGCTAACCTCAATCACAACTTTAATGCAATGCTTATAACAATAGAGATACAATGATATGCCAGGGATTGAAACTAACTGTTTACTATTGTGGGCAACCATCTTTAGTATTTTGGTTGCCCAGATAAAGAATAACGAGCCCAGAAATATGAACATGTGAATATTATACATTCTTTTAATAAAATAATAGATAATTAAATACATTTGCTGACAACACATGTTCAATGCATGATGTTTTATTATGAGCCTGAATTGAATCATGTCCTATTCCTAAATAATGAATGTTATTTAACTAGTATTGATCCATGGTGATCAATTGTTTTTCAATTTTTATTGCAGTGAATTGTTTTAAGCTTTAAAAAAAAGAAGTTTACCAACTTTTGAAATTGAGTTGCCCAGGCCAAAATCTACTTGCCCCGGGTTCACGGTAAACCACTTATTTCCATCCCTGTATGCTCTTCATTTTCTGTTCTTCCATCCCATTCTCAAAATTAAATTTAAAGCCGATATTTTTTAATAACATTAGTATGAATTACTAACCATTATCACCCAAAAAACAATTTTACAAAGCTGTAATCCTGTCGTAGAGATTTAGTTTACTATTATCAGTGTTCTCTTTAAATACCGGCTGCTAGCGATCTTGCCGGTTACATTAACTCTTGATGCCGGCTACTTTTCCCAAATATATCAAGTAAATGTCACAAATGCTTTGGTTTTACTGCATAGTTGCCGGCCATATAACTGGCTACTCAAATTTTTCTGGAAAACACTGAACTATGCATGACAAACACACAAAAATTAAATACATCTTAGATTCATTGTAAAAAATAAATTGACACTTCCAGCTTGTCGTCACTAAAATCCAAAGATTCAAATAATTTTCCACGAGATACGTCAACAATTGCGTAATCAAATGAATGAAAAATAAAAGTAAAGAAAGCCGGATTTTACATAAATTTCAGGTTGAAACACAACAAGGTAAAGGTAGTCGGTGAGATATAATAATAATACAGTTAGTAAGGCTCGTACCCTGGGTACGGTAAATATACTAAAACATACCCAGGAATTTTAACACTAAATCGGTTGTTGTCGGCTATTTTGTAAAAATTAATTATGTTTACATTTATGTCAATTTTCTGTTAAATGGCATTTATACAATGTATTATCAAAACTCATTTTTACAATCATTAATGTGATTCAATTTAAAATCTTAAATTGTTTAAAGTCGCGTCATTGTATGACGTTGTCAAGTATATTTTCCGCGATGTCGCACGTTCACTTTTTACCGTCATAGATTTTTTTAAAGAAACTTTTTTTGGTTTGCGAGGTCCGTTAAATGGGGAACACCATATTTGGTATTTATATTATGTTTTAACAAATAATTCATGCTGTGTAATAAATATTGTATAAGATATTTCGATATTTATTGAAAATGTTTCAAATTGTTATTTAAGAAACCTTTTATTCTAATGAGTGTATGCTATCATATTATACTTCGAATAGCAGATCTGTTGTACTATAATCGTATTATTCATTCTTTATTGTTAATTTCATTCATTGTAGAGAATCGTCAATGTTACATCTAGTCCCCAATCCTTGTCGTTAGTGTTAGTTTTCAATGCTTGTTATCATTGCCGTCAATGTTAGTCGTCAATCCTTATCGTCATTATACATGAAGGAAATAAAAGCAGAAACAGAGATGTATTCTTGATTACTTGATTATTCCTACGGCGTCCTCTCAACACTCATACTAAAAAGCATGTTGATGCAGATTTTTTTTAAAGAGAAGTTTCTTTAAGGTAAACAATATTGTTTTACTTTAATCGCTAACATGTTTAACGACATCGGATTTTTGGCAGATATACAACTCGGATACAATCTAATATTTGCGGGTATGTTTAAGTTTCTTTACCGTACCCGGGCTACATGTAAGTAAAGTTAAGAGTACCCGGGGTACATGTACCGGTAAGTAGTACCCGAGCCGAGAATGTCAATTGAAGGTGTTAGAGATGCATTTAACCATAAGATTAAAAAGGGTAATTAACCACGGGCTTATTAAAATTAAAACGATGACATTACATTGTACCAGCTGTTTATTGTTGTATACTGTAAGCTTGAAATATTTTAAATAATGTAAACAACTTACCTTGTATAAAGTTGGCACATTGTTGTCAGGTGTAGAAACTATTATACTTATTTCTGTTAAGTTGCACTGGCTGAACCAAAAGAATTATGTAGTCGTTTCTAAATAATCACGAAACAATCTACTAATGCATATATGCTTGCCAGTTGCTGAGTTTGTGCATTTCCATTCATTATACTATCGGCCTTGGCAAACAGCGTAGACTCAGATTAGACGCCGCATGATGTCTGCTATTTGGTACGCAGAAGATTTGCATATCCACGGGTGTTTTATGTCAAATGTTATGGTTTTTCAATAGATCGTATACTTATCTACAAAACAGCGAATTAGCGTTCACTTGACATCATTTTTAATTATGTTATTTTGTTAATACTTTCTCGCGTTCTTTTCGCCTTTGGTCGACGCCGTCTGCTATTTCAAACGATGAAGATTTCCATATCCACTGGCGTTTTTTTATGTCAAATGTTAGTGTTTTCCAATGGATCGTATGCTTATCTACAAAACAGATAAGTAGCGTTCACTTTACATCGTTTGAGATGATGTTTTTTTGTAAATACTTTCTAAGCGTTCATTCTGACGAAGTCGACCATTTTGACGCGTAGACCCTATTTGTAAAGAGTTAGAACGGTAGATGACAAGAGTTATGTGTGTACCACAAATCGTTCTCTGTCTTGCGAGTTACCGAAAACTGTTCCACTTCAAAATGGCCAAGGATGTGACCGTGCTTTTTGGATCACTTGAAGAATGCATAAAAAGACCACGAAATACAAACAAATACGAGGTATGCTGTTGGCTTCAGCAGCAAAGGCTTTGGCAAAAGAAGTACCGGTAGGTCACCAGCAGTCAAAATACATTATTAAAATGAAAAATGACTAGGGTTTGTTTAACCTTGTGCATTAAGTGCGTTTAAATCGGTGTGTAGATATACCGAAATCCTATTAATATTAATAATTTATCAAAATACTGCGGATATTAAGATAGAATATTGCATAATTCACTGAAAAAGCAGCAGTATAATTAATTCCCCCTACCAACCTTCCCCAGGACCCTACCCCCCACCCCAGCTTACCCTTGGTTTCCAGATTGTTAAATGTACACCTATTGTGTTTGGTTTGACTTTTCAACTACAAATAATGACAAAAATATGCGTATAGGTATTATAAACAGGCATGGCAACTCGAGTGTTCTCGATGAAAACGGTCTTGTCCAGTGTTCCTCAATCTTTTGTCAATAGGCACATATAGTCCAAATAATTAGACGTAAGCTATCCCGCTTACGTCTAAACGGCTACCGTCGTTTTCCTATAGCAAATTGAGTTCAACTTAAACTTCAGTTTTTCTCGTTAAATCTTTGCTAATGCATAAAATTATCATTAATTAGACATAAATGTGAGCGATTACCTCTTAAATGTGTAAAAATTGTGCTTTTAAACCACCTATGTACATTTTTAAAAATAAACATACACAACACACAAAGTGTGTTTGTCGTTTATAGAATTACATTGAATTATCTTGAAAGAAATTATTTTTTGAATAGGTTACACATAACCAATTGTTGTTGTACAACAAACCACATCACTTTTTAGCTTTCTGTACTCTTTATTAAATGAAAAGTATATGTGTGTGTTAAAACTGCCAGTTGTATCACGGAGTGTATATTGATGAATCGAGTATTTGACCCTTACTGTAGTAAATTCAATCTTATGCAAAAACTATTCATCCGATTTTATTGGTTTATACGTTATCTTGTTGCTTATTAATTCCTCTTTAAAAAAATATACGTTTTAGTATATTCCCGTTGTTATTAATGGATTTATAGCGAGATAAACACAAGAAATACACATTTTTTGTTATACCACCACGCGTTTTACCGTGTTGTGGCTATCGATCTTGTACAATTAGCGTACAGCGAAGCGCCGAGGTTATACATTTTGATGTACCCACTCACGTCTTTTGTTGAATTATAGTTTCATTTCTCGGCCGATTTTGACAAATTATATATCATTAGAAAGCTTACGTTACGTAGTAAACAGATATATAAATATATATTAAGTTTTTCTTCTGATTTCGACAGCCCGGCGAGTTATAAATTTAACTTTTGCAAATATCATACCGTTTTGGAGTTTTAGAATCTAGATTTACGTTTGACATGTTCGTACTCAGGGTTCGCACAGGGCTTGAAAAGTGCTTGAAAACGAGTCCTAGGCTTGAAAAGCCCTTGAACAAAGGTTGGCCTTGAAAAAGTGCTAGAAAAGTACTTATTTCATGTAAAAAAGCCTTGAAAATTTTTATTTTGTTCAAAATTACTTTTATCATCGCCATAAACTTGAATCGTTCTTATGGAAAATATTACGAACATTTATCATAAATTCCTTCGCGCAAAAAATGTGTACCAAAATATAAGTTTCGTACACTATTGGGTACGAAACATTAAGTGTACACGTCACAGATTATGTGTGCTACGTCAGAGGTTCGCCATTGTGATCAATTTTCGCGAGTAAAAATTCAGCGATGGGGAAGTGTCGTTTCAAACCAGAGTGGTTAACTGAATATTCCTGGCGCTACTTTCTGGTCATAAACACCGATGATATGCAGAAAAATGCTTAAATAATTTCAACTTATACGATACGTCAACATTCTTTAAACATGAATATTCATGGCGCTATTTTCTGGTCATAAAGAAGTTGTCAAAATGACGTTTATCGTTATGTTTTGCGCGAAACTTATGAATGTTCCTCGGAACAGAAAACAAATGACATTTAAAAAGCACATTGTTGGGTCTATATAAAGACCATTGGTGTCGGGGGGAATGGGTGAAAGCGCTTTGAAAAGCCACGATAAAGGGGAAACCCACAAAGAAAACATGAAATTGAGAAGCAAACAGGGGTCCTGCATTGTGCTTTTTGGTGAAACAGGAAGGTGCTATTGTTAAAACTGTGCAATCTAAAACAGACATTAACAACAACAGCCCTGTGAAATACAAAATGTTATAGTAACTGACTTCTGTTTAAATGAAATGAACTAGTCTGTTTGATGTGAGCATATAAAGAGACAGTGTGTTTGTTTGTAATAACTTTAAAAAGTAAATACATATGTGAGACTTATTGAGTTAAGGATGGATAACATTTATGTGTATGTAATAATTAGAAATAACACAAATGATTTATTGTGAAATTATTTTAATGTGTTAGAGCAAATTAATGATATATACTGTGTTAATCTGGCTTGAAAATGCATTTTTTAAAGGAAACTAACATACGGTTCTCGGCCTTGAAAATGAAAATTTGGCCTTAAAAAGTCCTTGAAAAGTGCTTGAATTTAGGTTTGAGATTTTTGTTTGAACCATGGTACTTAATACCAATTTGTAGCGTTTATATTTGGAGTTCAGTTTTTAAAATTACATCTTGCTTAGGAGAATAGAATTCTGTATACGATAGAAAAAAAAATGTTTAAAAACGAAAGTAATTAAGGAATGAAGGCGGAAGAAAGTAGCGCGCGTTCCTAACGCACTTAACTGATGCTACGTTTTTGGCGATTATGCTTTTGTTTAGAAACCGGCCATTGAATTTCCTTTGCCATGATTATTATATTTTTTATGGAATATATTGTAGGATTTTGTTCACGAAACATATCAATAAAGCTTATTATAAATAAATCTGAATACATTAACGATTTCAGCTCTTGTTTATAACACAGAAAGGGTGTTAAATTTATGATGAAACAGCGTATATAGCGGACCCTCTCGATTTTATTCGGCTTTGCATGCATACTTGAAATAAAATGGGTGTCAAAAACATTCATCGTTTGCTGTTAATTATCAACGAGGGAATTGTGTATAATTATATGAAATGTTATTTACCTTAAATTATAAAGATTCTTGAAAATCACGGTCGGTGTTACGCGGGTCATTTCGTATTTTGACATCAGGGCATCATGTCCAACTATTCAAAATCAGATTTCTTTTTCACTGGGACGATGACGGCTTAGAATTAGACAGGCAGACAGATAGTTTATTCAGACTTATATAACAGTACATCGTCTTCAACTCAAATATACAAATTATTTTTAGACGAATTGTTAGGTGATTACACATATAGCAATGATGATTCTGAGAATGTTGCCATGTTTCTTATCCGTGTAATCTAGAGTCCGTGGTTTGAGCATCTTTATCGCGGTGTTCAATAAAAGATATCTCAATAATCTTGTTTATTGATAGATCTGTGGTTTTATTGCCCCTGTGTTCAGCACAAACCAATTATCTCGTTATGATCAGATACTGTGCCGACCAATACTAAATAACACTATGGTGTCATACGCCACAGCAGGGACCAATACTTGTGATCATGGAGTCTAAGTGCAAGACTTAAAAAAAAGTATGTTGTTTCGCTTGCGGTTGTTAAATCCAAAACGGGGCTTCCCAGCTGGCACAGCTGCTGATATTCGAATCTGAATACTTAAACTTATTCAGACCTTATTCTTAACCGTTGCGCGTTTTACGATATCGGATTTTAGGCGTGAATACAACTCAGTGAAACTATTCAATTTCTTATACAACATTAAGCATATTAACAGTTATTAAAATTAACAATATCAGCGACATCTTTTTAAAGACTAAACACCTTTTCAAGTATTGAATTTAACATGTCAATAAAATATATTAATACCAAAAAGAGTTTCATTTAATATTGTTCACATTAAACCTTTAAATGAAAGTGTCGCTTTAACTATTTTCCGTGTCTTATGAATAACATAATTAATAACGTCCATAAACACACACGGCAAGATCAAAGTTTTAATGGAAAACTAATATGACATTCCACGTAAATTATTATTTTCGTCTAAATCGAATACTATATATAGAGAAACAATGTATTTATAACCGACCAATGAGGTAACATTATGCAACTTTCAATTTACACAGTGCTATATGGCAACAATATGGAATTTGAACAGTGGTAGTGTTTTAAGGTCTGGACTATCATTACTTGTAAGTTTGTGTAAACATTTTTCTAATGCAATTAGTAAAATAATGTTTATATTTTATGTTTAATAATTTATTGCATGATTATTCTGTGCTGTTACATGAATTTGATGCCGTTAAAGCTTCCGACATAAATTCATGTCGGAACGATGCTATTGCAAAATAACGTTAAACGATATGAGGTCGATGTAAATCGACCTCATATTTATAGGAGTATAGGCACATAGTGCGTTTTATACTTTGTTTTTATATAATACATTAACACAGGTTCTTTTTTCAAACTGTGTATTTTCGTCAATATTCCTTGTTGAAAAGTCAAACCAATCCCAATATGTGTACATTTAACAATCTGGAACCCTGGGATAAATGGGGGTGGCAGGTTGGGTCCGGGGAAAGTCAATATACTTCATTTATTCGCATGCAAAATGACAAGAGTAAGAATAAACACATGCTTTATTTGTATTTTAGGTCACCAGCCTTCAATATGCTTTATATATTCATATTAAAAATGACAAGAGTTTGAAGAAACATATATATCGTTTACTTTTTTTGTTATCGCCACTTATTTATTTACTCAAAACATTACTACTCTTAACTAAGGGTGTCACGTTTAAACGTTTGAACGGCCACGTTTCGTGTTTTGCTCAAAAACCTTTACAAAAACAGTTAACCTTTAAACGCCAGTCTATATCAATAAAATTCGTTTTAGTTCATTACGTTGTGACGTTTCATAGCTTTTTAACAGCTGCCAGGGCCCTCGTTTGGCATTTTTTACTGCCGAATATCGGCGGCTTTCCAACATGAAAAAAGTATACTTTTTTCCCCTATTTCAGCTATAAATCCCCCCTCCCTTTTTTTATTTAATGTTATACCTATGTTGCCTGCTGGTATGGTGCTACTAACTTTGATTAGTTGTTTATTTATATAAATCATATGAAAATATCGCAATTTTAAGTGCTCAATGGTTGGTGAAAAGATCTTCTAAAATTCCCATTTTCGCCCAAAACGACGCAAAATTCCCCCCTCTAAGGGCCCCGGCCCCAATCCTCCAAAGTGTAGAGAGGGCCCTCGTTGCTGAAAAAGACTCGTATTAAAAACTATTTGTATCCTGTGCTCCAGATGGCCCTTATTCATAATACCGTAAGCATAACAATACACCATGTACGGACTAGACCTCTTGAATAT
Source organism: Dreissena polymorpha (assembly GCF_020536995.1). NCBI lineage: Eukaryota > Metazoa > Mollusca > Bivalvia > Myida > Dreissenidae > Dreissena > Dreissena polymorpha. Next base: position 111,266,224 of record NC_068357.1, on the reverse strand, counting down.
TTAACGCGCATCATCATGAAATTCCCGGCTTTTGCTGCATGAGAATGCCCCGAATCCTCTTGAACATTCAACGCGCGTCGGCCTGAGGAAATATTCACGACGTTTATTCATCGCCATTCATTTCTCGAGATATGGCGAACAATCTCCGTATAGGAACATTTTACTAAAATTTAAGTATGCATCTTTTGATATACATCGTGTTATAAGTAAAACGTAATAAACTTTAAAACTGGTTTACTCTTGTTTAAGGAATGTTGGTAAATAATTCACATTCGTGTCAAAATATTACGGCATGTAAGTAGACAAATTGTAACCCATTGGTTAGACAACGATGAGAACAGTTGGTTTTAGTATGACATCATGTGCGAATGGGATATGCACTAAATATAATATCGGGAAATAAGTACTTCTTTCAGTTTGAAGAAGTGATGGCACTGATGCGTGATGATTTTAAAACGGACATAGGGATACCCAGGGGTTTTTCAGCACTGTCTGCGCCTCCGGACAATGGAGGCACTCCCAAAGCAAACGGACCCGATCCCAAACCGAAATTATAAAAAAAAAACAATTTCCAAATTTTTTTTTTTAAGAATGAAGTGTCTTATAACTTGTGTGACTAACCAGTGTTTGTTTTGGTCAAAATATTTGCTATAAGGTTTTAACTGTTTAGTTCTTATCACAGAGTGTAACTGTAACTGAAAAACAAAACTGCAGTAATTGAATTAACGTTGAACATGCCCAATATTGCATCTGTTTACAAAAAGAAGACAAAATAACCAAATAAAAACAAATTTATTTGTTAAACCACTGAATTTTTTAAGCATGATTAATTCACATTTTTTTCCCAAATGAGCCGTTTCATCGAAGCAAAAATTCCCAAAATGACCAATTTTGTCAATAAAAAATTCCCAATTTGGTCAGACTCCTTTTCCCAAAATAGGCAGAAAAACCCCTGATACCGTTTAAACGGGAACGTTTCGTTTATTTCATTTCGTTTAAACGTTTAGAAAAATCTGTAAACGTGACACCCTTACTCTTAACTAGAACATCAGTTATAGACATAAACAAACCTTTTCATTAAGTAGGTACATATAATAGCTTGTTATGTAGCAAACATATGGTAATAGTAGAAACATAATCAATTTATTTATATGTTCTTGTTTGTTATCGAATCAGGCTCAAATATTGTCAACAACAAAAGGGTCCAGTGGCTGTATGGGAAACTGTTCCCCATAGCCTAATGCCTAAAGCATGTATATTTTGTACAGTAGACATTTACAATGTTTCTTTTAATAATACTGAAGTTTTAAAATGATGTACCACACTCGGCATTGAAAACAACACTTCTGTGTGTGTTCAGATTAAATTTCGGTGAATGTGGAAGTGATCGATAAGCAGATTTGCACTTCATTACAACCAGCCTAAGGTAATTGTGGCTGCTGTTATGTAAATGCAAGTCTGTTGTAATCATCATATTGTAATCATACATGTATTGCGTGTTAAAATGCAAGGAGGATAATCACAGGAGGATGCAAGGAGGATAATCACAGGAAGAGGATAATCACAAGAGGAGGATGCAAGGAGGATAATCACATGAGGAGGATGCAAGGAGGATAATCACAGGAAGAGGATGCAAGGAGGATAATCATATGAGGAGGATGCAAGGAGGATAATCACAGGAAGAGGATGCAAGGAGGATAATCTCAGGAGGAGGATGCAAGGAGGATAATCTCAGGAGGAGGATGCAAGGAGGATAATCACAGGAAGAGGATGCAAGGAGGATAATCATATGAGGAGGATGCAAGGAGGATAATCACAGGAGGAGGATGCAAGGAGGATAATCTCAGGAGGAGGATGCAAGGAGGATAATCACAGGAGGAGGATGCAAGGAGGATAATCTCAGGAGGAGGATGCAAGGAGGATAATCTCAGGAGGAGGATGCAAGGAGGATAATCACAAGAGGGGAATGCAAGGAGGATAATCACAGGATGAGAATGCAAGGAGGATAATCTCAGGAGGAGGATGCAAGGAGGATAATCTCAGGAGGAGGATGCAAGGAGGATAATCACAGGAGGAGGATGCAAGGAGGATAATCTCAGGAGGAGGATGCAAGGAGGATAATCTCAGGAGGAGGATGCAAGGAGGATAATCTCAGGAGGAGGATGCAAGGAGGATAATCACAAGAGGGGAATGCAAGGAGGATAATCACAGGATGAGAATGCAAGGAGGATAATCACAGGAGGATGCAAGGAGGATAATCTCAGGAGGAGGATGCAAGGAGGATAATCTCAGGAGGGGAATTCAAGGAGGATAATCTCAGAAGGAGGATGCAAGGAGGATAATCACAGGAGGATGCAAGGAGGATAATCTCAGGAGGGGAATTCAAGGAGGATAATCTCAGAAGGAGGATGCAAGGAGGATAATCACAGGAGGATGCAAGGAGGATAATTATAGTTGGAGGATGCAACGAGGATAATCACAGTAGGAGGATGCAAGAAGGATAATCACATGAGGAGGATTCTAGGAGGATGCAGAAGGATTATCACAGGGTCACTGAGTGTACATGATGCAGGAAGATGCTGATATTTCATTCCGTTGACAGAAATTAAGAGCCTGACCCAACATAGTTAAAGCAGAATACTAATAAAATTAAACTAGAAATGGCGCGGCAGAGGCCGACGCGTATCCCCACGCCGAATGTTTGACCTAGGTGTGCCCCAGGGTTGGTAATGGGGCCATGCATAGCTGAGATTGACCGTATTGTCATAAGAGAAGTTCATCATCAATTAGAAGTGAATTGGTGTAGAAATGAAGAAGTTATAGTAAAAGGCAATTTTGGGTGGGTGTGACATATGTGGGCAGGGCGCCCCAGGGTTGGTAATTGTGCCATGCATAGTTGAGATTGACCGTATTGTCATAAGAGAAGTTCAGTATCAATTTGAAGTGAATCGGTGTAGAAATGAAGAAATTATAGTAAAAGGCAATTTTGGGCGGGTGTGGTCTATGTGGGCGGGGCCCCAGGGTTGGTAATGGGGCCATGCATAGTTGAGATTGACCGTATTGTCATAAGAGAGGTTCAGTATCAATTTGAAGTGAATCGGTGTAGAAATGAAGAAATTATAGTAAAGGCAATTTTGGGTGGGTGTGGTCTATGTGGGCGGGCCCCAGGGTTGGTTATGGGGCCATGCATAGTTGAGATTGACCCTAATGTCATAAGAGAAGTTCAGTATCAATTTGAAGTGAATCCGTGTAGAAATTAAAAAATTATAGTAAATGGAATTTTTTGGTGGGTGTGGCCTATGTGGGCGGGCGCCCCAGGGTTGGGATTGGGGCCATGCATAGTTGAAATTGACCCTAATGTCATAAGAGAAGTTCAGTATCAATTTGAAGTGAATCCGTGTAGAAATGAAAAAATTATAGTAAATGGAATTTTTTGGTGGGTGTGGCCTATGTGGGCGGGCGCCCCATGGTTGGGATTGGGGCCATGCATAGTTGAGATTGACCCTAATGTCATAACAAAAGTTCAGTATCAATTTTAAGTGAATCCGTGTAGAAATGAAAAAATTATAGTAAATGGAATTTTTTGGTGGGTGTGGCCTATGTGGGCGGGGCGCCCCAGGGTTGGGAATGGGGCCATGCATGGTTGAGATTGACCGTATTGTCATAAGAGAGGTCCAGTATCAATTTGAAGTGAATCGGTGTAGAAATAAAGAAGTAAATGTAAAATAACCTAAAAAAATGAGTGATAATTTCTGACGCGGCCCCACCCCAACCGCTATAACTTTTGACCCAGGGGTCAGATCAAAATTCCAAATAGTGCAGGGTCGCACATATGCTCATAGCTACCATGTGTGTAAGTTTCAAGGTTCTAGTGCTTTTAGTGTAGGAGGAGATAGTGGCCAGGACGGACGGACAGACAGACCGACGGACGGCGGAGATAACCACAATATCCCCACATTTTTTTCAAAAAGCGTGGGGATAAAAACAGAAGCATACCAATACTCGAATTCACAGTTAATGAGATACATCAACATCTAATTTACCAAATAACAATGATGACAGAATATATTCTTTTACAATAAAAATGTTCTAAAACATTAAATGTGTAAACATTCTGTGTAGTTATCATAGTTTTTTTATGCCCCCCTTCGAACAAGAGGGGGTATATTGCTTTGCTCATGTCGGTCTGTCTGTCCGTCGGTCTGTCCACCAGGTGGTTGTCAGACAATAACTCAAGAACGCTTGGGCCTAGGATCATGAAACTTCATAGGTACATTGATCATGACTCGCAGATGATCCCTATTGATTTTGAGGTCACTAGGTCAAAGGTCACAGGTGAAGGTCAGTTACTGGAAATAGGCATTTTAAGGATTTAGCATGGTTCAAACAAGGGAAACAACTACCGTTTATGCATGTTCTGTTTTGTTACAGCATTTGCCTCCCTTGTAATATATTTAAAATTTACCAAATGTAAGGCTAACTGCATTTTTGTAATGCATTGTATCCACCACCACCACCGTCACCACCACGACAACCACCAACACCACCACCGCCGCCACCACCACCGCCACCACCACGACCACCACCACCGTCACCACCAAGACAACCACCACCACCACTGCCACCACCACCACCACCACCACAACCACCACCACCACAACCACCACCACCACCACCGTTGTTTACAGTGACAAAAAACGTATTCACACAATGGCTGCTACTACAACTTATAGCCCATATAGGGGGGCATGCATGTTTTACAAACAGCCCTTGTTGCTTCTTTCTTTGTACAGGGACTACCATTAAGGAGAAGATGCCTGTGTGAAGGTGTTACCTCTTCATGGCAATACAATACAATACAAATCTGAAATTGTGTGTTTCTCCCGCAGCCCTGCATATGTATTTTCTATAACTGTTTGTTAATGGTGTTTTGTATGGTTATTGGCCTTTTCTTGTGTTAATTTCAAATTAATTTAAGAACTGTGCATGATTATTTTTAGAAAATTGTGGTAGAGTTAGTTAGTTGTTGCAGTGAGGGTCTGAAATTTGTTAATGACATTTAAAGGAGTGTGTTCACAGATCGATGATTTTTTATGCCACATTTATCAAACATAAAAGGATACTGTATGAACGTGAGTTAAATACATGTATACATACAATTAAAATAGCTGGGTACGCAGTGTTTAAAAATATGTGTGAACTTAAACGAAAATAAAGTTGCTAATACCGAATTGGAACTTAAGTATCAAGAAATACATGTACATGTAAGCAAATATTGTAAGTTCAATAATTTTTTTCATGAGTTATTTCTCTATGAAGTGTTGAGTAATATTTATACAAACTTTCGTTTCTACTGAATTGTAAAGGTAGCTTTATTGTATTTTGATGATAATAAGTCCTAACACATGTTTCATATGCCAACCACTTTGAACTTGTATAGCCAATATCTGTGACAAAGCCCACTCCTCGAGCATTACTTGTATGTGACAGCCTTTTGTATTATGTATTGTTTTTGTATAATTCAAGCTCTATAAATAAATTATGCATATATTTTTGCTATAGTGAATCACTGTTGTGTCTTGAGTATGTATTTATGAGTATGTCTTTTAAACTTTAAATACATATTTGCTCACTTATTGCAATGTTGTAAAACATAATGATCGGATGATTAGTAACCGAATAAATAATAATACATTAAGCAATTTGTTGAAGTTTACTTAAGTAAGATCATTTTGAACAATTTCATATTAAATTTTTGGCAACATTCCACTACATGTATCAGTATGTGTAACATCACTACGGTACATAATATGACCGAAAATGCATAACGTCATTACCTTTAGGACGACCGAAACATAATTTTTTTAATTTGCTCTAAAAAAGGCGTAATTAAAGCTTACTAATAACTTCCATCGTAAAACAGCTTCATACATTTGCCCACTCCTCGAGCATAACATGTATGTGACAGCCTTTTGTATTATGTATTGTTTTTGTATAATTCAAGCTCTATAAATAAATTATGCATATATTTTTGCTATAGTGAATCACTGTTGTGTCTTGAGTATGCTCTCAAAGGCGTTATTAAAGCTTACTAATTACTTCCATCGTAAAACGGCTTCATACATTTGCCAAATGATATCAATTACATAAGTTAATGTTTGAACTAATTTAAGCTTATTTATTTTTGCTCGATTACATCAAAATCCTAAGGCTTATTGAGACACTCTCGAGTCCGTTTCCTTGGAAGAACCAGAACTTGGTATCTATCGAAGAGATAATGAGAACGCTCCCAGAGTAGGGATCGAACCCACGAACTCCCGATTGCTAGGCGGACAACAAATCCATTACACCACCGCGACCTTCAATTATATTGTTATCATTGAAACTATTGCAGTATTGCTTTCTCATTATACACTAGCATGTGGTCCTTTATTTATTGCAAGTGATCAATGGCCAAAACCGCACTGCACGATACAAAAAACAGCATTACACAATACATAACAACATGCAAACATAATCAAATAAAGCTGGGGTCACCGCGTACCGGCATGTGCTTTTTCTAGCTCTTGTCATTTTGCATGTAAATAATGAAGTATATTTACTGCTCGCGACATAAAACACAATTAAACGATAAGTTTCTTCTAAACTCTTGTTATTTTGCATATGAATAAATTAAGTATTATTGACTGCTGGCACCATGAAACACAATTAAAGAATTGCTTTTAATATCTTTTGTCATTGTGCAGGTGAATAAATGAAGTATATTTACTGCTGGCCTCGTGATACACAATTAAAGCATGTGTTTTTCTAGCATTTGTAATTTTGCATTTGAATAAATGAAGTAAATTGACTGCTGGCCTCGTGAAACACAACTAAACGATATGTTTTTCTAGCTCTTGTCATTTTGCATGTGAATAAATGACGTATATTTAATGCTGGCCTCGTGATACACAATTAAAGCAAGTGTTTTTCTAGCTCTTGTCATTTTGCATTTGAATAAATTGAGTAAATTGACTGCTGGCCTCGTGAAACACAATTAAATGATATGTTTCTTCTAACTCTTGTCATTTTTCCATTCGAATAAATGACGTATATTTACTGCTGGCCTCTCTCAACTCTTCTAACTCTTGTCATTTTGCATGTAAATATATAAAGTATATTGACCGCTCGTGACCTAAAACACAGTTAAAGCACGTGTTTCTTTCTAACTCTTGTCATTTTTCTTGTGAATAAATTTAGGTTTATTGACTGCTTGCACCGTGAAACACTATTAAAGCAATTTTTTCTAACTCTTGTCATTTTGGATTCAGATGTTCAATGCAAACGACAGTTTTTTTTTCTAACTCTTGTCATTTTGCATGTAAATATATAAAGTATATAGACCGCTCGTGACCGAAAACACAGTTAAAGCACCTGTTTCTTTCTAACTCTTGTCATTTTTCTTGTGAATAAATTAAGGTTTATTGACCGCTTGCAACGTGAAACACTATTAAAGCAATTTTTTCCAAATCTTGTCATTTTTGGACTCAGATGTTCAATGCAAAAGACAGGTTTTTTTTCTAACTCTTGTCATTTTGCATGTAAATATATAAAGTATATTGACCGCTCGTGACCGAAAACACAGTTAAAGCACGTGTTTCTTTCTAACTCTTGTCATTTTTCTTGTGAATAAATTTAGGTTTATTGACTGCTTGCACCGTGAAAAACTATTAAAGCAATTTTTCTAACTCTTGTCATTTTGGATTCAGATGTTCAATGCAAACGACAGGTTTTTTTCTAACTCTTGTCATTTTGCATGTAAATATATACAGTATATAGACCGCTCGTGACCGAAAACACAGTTAAAGCACCTGTTTCTTTCTAACTCTTGTCATTTTTCTTGTGAATAAATTAAGGTTTATTGACCGCTTGCAACGTGAAACACTATTAAAGCAATTTTTTCCAACTCTTGTCATTTTTGGACTCAGATGTTCAATGCAAAAGACAGGTTTTTTTCTAACTCTTGTCATTTTGCATGTAAATATATAAAGTATATTGACCGCTCGTGACCGAAAACACAGTTAAAGCACGTGTTTCTTTCTAACTCTTGTCATTTTTCTTGTGAATAAATTTAGGTGTGTTGACTGCTTGCACCTTGAAACACTATTAAAGCAATTTTATCTACCGTAACTCTTGTCATTTTTGGACTCAGATGTTCAATGAAAACGAAAGGATTTTTTCTAACTCTTGTCATTTTGCGTGTAAATATATAAAGTATATTGACCGCTCGTGACTGAAAATACAGTTAAAGCACGTGTTTCTATCTAACTCTTGTCATTTTTCTTGTGAATAAATTTAGGTTTATTGACTGCTTGCACCGTGAAACACTATTAAAGCAATTTTTTCTAACTCTTGTCATTTTTGGACTCACGTGAAACGCTATTAAAGCAATTTTTTCTAACTCTTGTCATTTTTGGACTCAGATGTTCAATGCAAACCACAGGTTTTTTTCTAACTCTTGTCATTTTGCATGTAAATATATAAAGTATATTGACCGCTTGTGACCGAAAACACAGTTAAAGCACGTGTTTCTTTCTAACTCTTGTCATTTTTCTTGTGAATAAATTTAGGTGTGTTGACTGCTTGCACCTTGAAACACTATTAAAGCAATTTTATCTAACTCTTGTCATTTTTGGACTCAGATGTTCAATGAAAACGAAAGGATTTTTTCTAACTCTTGTCATTTTGCGTGTAAATATATAAAGTATATTGACCGCTCGTGACTGAAAATACAGTTAAAGCACCTGCTTCTATCTAACTCTTGTCATTTTTCTTGTGAATAAATTTAGGTTTATTGACTGCTTGCACCGTGAAACACTATTAAAGCAATTTTTTCTAACTCTTGTCATTTTTGGACTCACGTGAAACGCTATTAAAGCAATTTTTTCTAACTCTTGTCATTTTTGGACTCAGATGTTCAATGCAAACCACAGGTTTTTTTTCTAACTCTTGTCATTTTGCATGTAAATATATAAAGTATATTGACCGCTCGTGACCTAACACACAGTTAAAGCACGTGTTTCTTTCTAACTCTTGTCATTTTTCTTGTGAATAAATTATGGTTTATTGACTGCTTGCAACGTGAAACACTATTAAAAACAATTTTTTCTAACTCTTGTCATTTTTGGACTCAGATGTTCAATGCAAACGACAGGTTTTTTTCTAACTTTTGTCATTTTGCATGTAAATATATAAAGTATATTGACCGCTCGTGACCGAAAACACAGTTAAAGCACGTGTTTCTTTCTAACTCTTGTCATTTTCTTGTGAATAAATTAAGGTTTATTGACTGCTTGCACCATGAAACACTATTAAAGCAATTTTTTTCTAACTCTTGTCATTTTTGGACTCGGATGTTCAATGCAAACGACTTTGCGACATCCTTTGCGACAATGCTCCTAACTCTTGTCATTTTGTATGAGCGAGTGTCTAACTCTTTACAAATAAGGCTAACCATTTTGACGGGTGTGAAGAAATACCGAAGTTCCCCTAATTACCAAAATCCCCAGGAATCCCCGAGATCCCACGAAATCCCCATTAATATTGATTATTTATCGAAAAACTGCGTATTTTAATATAGATTGTTGCGAAATACACTGAAATAACTAATGAAACATTGTTTTTATGAAAGTTTGATTTCGGATATTTCGGTAGAGTATCGGTATATCCACATAACGCATTTTGTAATTCCGGTTATGTAAAACTTGCGAAATTTTTTCGTGATTTCATCAAAAACTAGATTTTTCCCAGGTATAACGCCTACGCCAACAGGTAGATCGCATTCTTGTCCATATGCATGTCAAATTTCAGCAAACGTGCTGGGCCAGTTTTCAAGACTCCCAAATCGCGACTATATGCACCAACTTAATGAAACTTAGCCCCCTTTATCATTCGTTCGAATGAACGTCATCAATGATGACGTCCAATACATCACTCATTCCATACTTACTACTAGAGTTGCGACACCTTAAGGGTTTCGCGGGATGGAATGAGTGGGGAGATCAAATCAAATTGAAAGCCGATTATTTCGACAAAAATTTGGGTACGAAAAAATATGTGGGCAGTGGGTACGAAAAAAAATAATTTGGGTACGAAAACAAATTTGAGTACGAAAAAAAAAGGGTACGAACAAAATAAAGGTACGAAAAACTATTTGGGTACGAAAAAAATGGGTACGAATAAAAAATTAGGTACGAACAAATTTGTGTACGAAAAAAATTTGAGTACGACATATGGGTACGAAAAAATTTGGGTACGAACAAATTTGTGTACGAAGAAATAATGGGTACGAACATAATATGGGCAGGAAAAAAAACTAATTTGGTTACGAAAACAAATTAGAGTACAAAAAAATAAAGGAAACAAAAAAAATTAGGGTACGAAAACTATTTGGGTACGAAAAAAATGTGTACAAATAAAAATTTGGGTACGAAACAAATTTGGGTACTAAAAAAATGGGTACGATTTTTTTATTTGGGTACGAAAAAAATGGGTATGAAAAAAAAATTGGGTACGAACAAATTTGGGTACGAAAAAGATTGGTACGAAAAAAAATGGGTACGAAAAAAAATGGGTACGAACAAATTTGGGTACGAAAAAAATGGGTACGAAAAAAAAATTGGGTACGAAAACAATTAGGAACAAAAAACATTTGGGTACGAAAAAAATGGGTACGAAAAAAAAAAAATTGTTACGGAAAAAATTTGGTACGAACAAAAATTTAGGTACGAAAAAAATGGGTACGAAAAAAATTGGGCACGAAAAAAAAGGGGTACGAAAAAAATTGGGTACGAAAAATTTGGGTACGAAAAACATTTGGGTACGAAAATAATGGGCACGAATTTTTTTTTAGGTACGAACAAATTTGGGTACGAAAAACATTTGGGTACGACAAAAATGATTACGAAAATCGAAAAATTGGGGTATGAAAAATCTAATTTGAATTGTCTAGCCCGTCAATTGTCTCCTGGGGGTGAATTGTCTTGGGGTTGCTATTAAGGCTACATGTACTTCCGGCCAAGCCACGTGTTTATAGCGATTGCGCAATAAAAAACAACACTTTTTCGTGATTTAATCAAAAACTAGATTTTTCCCAGTAATAACGAATACGCCAACAGGTAGATCGCGTTATATGTACAGTTAATGGAAAATTTCATAGGGCCATATATTGTAACTCTGTGAAAAATCATCTGACCAGAACCGGCTGATAATATGCATGTCTCCTCTTGGTAGTGAAGCTTCCCATTAAGTTAAATTGAATTCCAGTCATTAGTTGCTGAGAAATAGCCCGGACAAAAATTGTGCATGGACGGACAGACGAAGCAGCGACTATATGCTCCCCCCTTAAAAAATTTGGGGAGAGCATAATAAAAAAGTTGTGGCAATTTAAAGGTGGTACGCAAACTTTAAAATAGATTTATCAATTATATGCTTATTCTTAGTGAAAAAAAGGCCATAATTGTTACAAAATGCTTGATACAGTTATCTGCTTTTGTTTATACATTGGGGTCATGTTGGTTAAGAAGCAAAATACATGTATGAAAGCAATATGTCAATGGACATAGGAAATATATTCGAGGTGGTACGCAAACATTCCAATGCGCGCACCTACGTCGGGGTGAGTAGGATAGCTACACTATATATATTTCATATATAATAGTCGAGCTCAAAAGAAAATATACTATAAACAACAAGCTTACCTCAATCACAATTTTAATGCAATGCAGTTAAACAATAAAGTTACAATGATATGCCAGGGATTGAAACTAACTTTTTACTATTGTGTGCAACCATCTTTAGTATTTTGGTTGCCCAGATAAAGAATAACGAGCCCAGAAATATGAACATGTGAATATTATTATATTTTTTTAATAAAATAATAGATAATTATATACATTTGCTGACAATACACATGTTCAATGCATGATGTATTATTATGAGCCTGAATTGAATCATGTCCTATTCCTATATAATGAATGTTATTTAACTAGTATTGATCCATGGTGATCAATTGTTTTTCAATTTTTATTGCACTGAATTGTTTTAAGATTAAAAAAAAAACAAGTTTACCAACTTTTGAAATTGAGTTGCCCAGGCCAAAATCTACTTGCCCCGGGCTCATGGGAAACCACTTATTTCCATCCCTGTATGCTCTTCATTTTCTGTTCTTCCATCCCATTCTCAAAATTAATTTTAAAGCACAATATTTTTTAATAACATTTGTATGAATTACTAACCATTATCACCCAAAACACAATTTTACAACGCTGTAATCGTGTCGTAGAGATTTAGTTTACTATTATCAGTGTTCTCTTTAAATACCGGCAGCCAGCGATTCTGCCGGTTACATTTACTCTTACATTTACATGACTGCTTCTTTTCCCAAATATATCAAGTAAATGTCATAAATGCTTTTGTTTTGCTGCATAGTTGCCGGCCATATAACTGGTACTCAATTTTCTGGAAAACACTGAATTATGCATGAAAAACACACAATACTTAAAATCTTAGATTCGTTTTTAAAATAAATTGACACTTCCAGCTTGTCGCCATTAAAATCCAAAGATTCAAATAATTTTCCACGAGGTACGTTTTGTGTAATCAAATGAATGAAAAAAAAAAAGTAAAGAAAGCCGGATTTTACATAAATTCCAGGTTGATAAACACAACAAGGTAAAGGTACCTTGTAGTCGGTGAGATATAATAATAATACAGTTAGTAAGGCTCGTACCCTGGGTACGGTAAATATACTAAAACGTACCCGGGAATTTTAACACTAAATCGGTTGTTGTCGGGTATTTTGTAAAAATTAATTATGTTTACATTTATGTCAATTTTCTGTTCAATGGCATTTATTTTATCAAAACTCATTGTTAAAATCAATGATGTGATTTAATTTTAAATCTTAAATTGTTTAAAGTCGCGTCATTGTATGACGTCGTCAAGTATAATATTTTCCGCGACATCGCACGCTCACTTTTAACCGTCATAGATTTTTTTTAAAGAAACATTTTTTGGTTTGCAAGGTCCGTTAAATGGGGAACACCATATTCAGTATTTATATTATGTTTTAACAATTAATTCATGCTGTGTAATAAATATTGAATAAGATATTTCGATATTGATTGAAAATGTTTCATATGTTATTTATGAAACCTCTTATTCTAATGAGTGTATGCTATTATATTATACTTTGAAAAGCATATCTGTTGTACTATAATCTTATTATTCAAATTAAATCGTTAATTTAACAATGCTTGTCGTCAGTGTTAGTCGTAAATGCTTGTGATCATTGTCGTCAATGTTAGTCGTCAATCCTTATCGTCATTATACATGAAGGAAATAAAAGCAGAAACAGAGACGTATTCTTGATTACTTGCTTATTCCTACGGCGTCCTCTCAACACTCAAACTAAAAAGCATGTTGATGCAGATTTTTTAAAAGAGAAGGTTGTTTAAGGTTAACAATTTTGTTTTACGTTATCGGTAGCATGTTTAACGACATCGGATTTTTGGCGGATATACAACTCGGATACAATCTAATATTTGCGGGTATGTTTAAGTTTATTTACCGTACCCAGGGAACATGTAAGTAAAGTTAAGAGTACCCGGGGTACATGTACCGGTAAGTAGTACCCGAGCCGAGAATGACCAATCGAGCCTTCGTAAGTGATTGATGGTGTATGGGATAACATGCACTGAGGGTGTATATTTTTCATGAACAAGTCGATTGAAGGTGTTAGAGATGCATTGATCCATAACATTAAAAAGGGTAATTAACCAAGGGCTTATTAAAATTAAAACGATGATATTACATTGTACCAGCTGTTTATTGTTGAGTACTGTAAGCTTGCAATATTTTAAATAATGTAAACAACTTACCTTGTATTAAGTTGGCACATTGATGTCAGATGTAGAAACTTTTTATACTTATTTCTGTTAAGTTGCACTGGCTGAACCAAAAGAATTATGTAGTCGTTTCTGAATAATCACGAAACAACCTACTAATGCATATATGCTTGCCAGTTACTGAGTTTGTGCATTTCCATTCATTATATAGACGAGTTAACGCGTGACGTCACACGCACCTGCAAAGTTTAGACTCCGCCCACTGGTTGGCAAAAAGAGGTGGAATTCATATAAGCGCATGTAGAGAAGGTTGACATAATCATCGTTTTTATTGATATTCATGAACTGTATCAAATATAATGTTACTATTTATGTCTGAATAAAACATAAGCATGCGTGGAAATTCATTTTTGGAACGATTATATTGTTGTTATTATTTGTTTTTACTAAAATCGAGCTCCGGAGTGGAACACTATCTACGACCTCTGTATGTGATTACTACAAAAATCTCTACTAAACGCATCTTCACGTCCATTTAAGATACAAAATTTCAGGAATAGAAATTCTTTTAGAATAAATTAAATTTAATGAAAGAACACAAATAAGGATGAAAACAAACAACAAATAGATCGCTTTTTGTTCGCAACATATAGTAACTTATTTTAACCTTAATATATCTGTACAAACTTAAATTGTTACACAACAAATAAATTCATAAATCTAATTGTTTTATTTAATGGTGCACACCAAATTTGACACTTTTGTTTCAGCATTTCTAACCGTGTTCAATTGCACCGTTGTTCGTCACAAGCATATTATCTCGTTATGATCGGAGACTGCCCAGACAATTACACAGAAAACATGCCGGTGTCAATAACATAGGGACCTATACTTTAATTGGGTCCCTGCATAGACCACATGTGGCAGACTTTATGATACCTCCATGTCATTTCTTGTCATATTGAGCAGTCATATTGAGCAAGCCAAATATTAAAGCGAAAATACGTAGCATTTGCTTTAATAAATAATATAACATATTAAAAAAAGAAGATATTTGTCCGAAACGGATTAACGGGAACATGTGAATCTATATGTTAGCCAGTTTAATCATAATAATACAGTGCTTTATAACTTTAAATTTAAAATATTGTGCAATATTACTGCTACACAATTGATGTATTTAACGCGGGTACCGGCAAATTTCAACTCGGCAATTTAGTGTAAAGATTGTACGTTCTTGCAGTGCACGTAACACCATCATGAAACCAAGCAATCACAATGGATAAACAATATTTGCGTAAAATAAATTAAATAAATATATATAAATTTATCATAAAATGCTAGATTGTTACATGCATCACTCCTTATTACTTGTTAAGAGATTTCAATATACATGCAAAGACAGTTCAATTTGCACAAGATGCAGGTTTTATTTCCATTTGTATATTAAAATTTATTAATATTGTAATTCAATGGAAACGAAACAGAAAATTCATTCTATGGAAAAGAAAATTACCACAACATTTAACGATTGTAACGTATTCCGTTTTTTATGGCTTTGTTTTATAATTGATTAAATGCGCCCCTTATAATACACTTTCGGTCGCTGATGAACAATAACAATATCCACACCGTTTATAGTTATAATCAAATTAATATATGTTTTATAAGTTTTGAAATATCATTTTTTAAAGTCTTACTTTACAAAAGAATACGGCTAATTTATTGTTTTGTTGTGTGGTATTGTCAGTATTTAGTCTTCCGACCACGTTTACTCTGATGCTAATAACTAATTTGTATTTTATAAAGAGGAAATTATATATATGAATATACATTTATTGGTACTTAATATGATATATTTGCACTATTGTTTAAGAGTTGTCATGTTTATTTCGGATTTTTTTTTCGTTTAATTGACTAAACAAAAGCCCTTTATACATGTTTTACGTGACTGTAACTAGTGTTTTTGCCAACCAGTCAGTGCGCATGCGCGGAAAATCCCAAATGTAAACAATAACAATTAACTCGTCTATTAGACGAGTTAACGCGTGACGTCACACGCACCTGCAAAGTTTAGACTCCGCCCACTGGTTGGCAAAAAGAGGTGGAATTCATATAAGCGCATGTAGAGAAGGTTGACATAATCATCGTTTTTATTGATATTCATGAACTGTATCAAATATAATGTTACTATTTATGTCTGAATAAAACATAAGCATGCGTGGAAATTCATTTTTGGAACGATTATATTGTTGTTATTATTTGTTTTTACTAAAATCGAGCTCCGGAGTGGAACACTATCTACGACCTCTGTATGTGATTACTACAAAAATCTCTACTAAACGCATCTTCACGTCCATTTAAGATACAAAATTTCAGGAATAGAAATTCTTTTAGAATAAATTAAATTTAATGAAAGAACACAAATAAGGATGAAAACAAACAACAAATAGATCGCTTTTTGTTCGCAACATATAGTAACTTATTTTAACCTTAATATATCTGTACAAACTTAAATTGTTACACAACAAATAAATTCATAAATCTAATTGTTTTATTTAATGGTGCACACCAAATTTGACACTTTTGTTTCAGCATTTCTAACCGTGTTCAATTGCACCGTTGTTCGTCACAAGCATATTATCTCGTTATGATCGGAGACTGCCCAGACAATTACACAGAAAACATGCCGGTGTCAATAACATAGGGACCTATACTTTAATTGGGTCCCTGCATAGACCACATGTGGCAGACTTTATGATACCTCCATGTCATTTCTTGTCATATTGAGCAGTCATATTGAGCAAGCCAAATATTAAAGCGAAAATACGTAGCATTTGCTTTAATAAATAATATAACATATTAAAAAAAGAAGATATTTGTCCGAAACGGATTAACGGGAACATGTGTATCTATATGTTAGCCAGTTTAATCATAATAATACAGTGCTTTATAACTTTAAATTTAAAATATTGTGCAATATTACTGCTACACAATTGATGTATTTAACGCGGGTACCGGCAAATTTCAACTCGGCAATTTAGTGTAAAGATTGTACGTTCTTGCAGTGCACGTAACACCATCATGAAACCAAGCAATCACAATGGATAAACAATATTTGCGTAAAATAAATTAAATAAATATATATATATTTATCATAAAATGCTAGATTGTTACATGCATCACTCCTTATTACTTGTTAAGAGATTTCAATATACATGCAAAGACAGTTCAATTTGCACAAGATGCAGGTTTTATTTCCATTTGTATATTAAAATTTATTAATATTGTAATTCAATGGAAACGAAACAGAAAATTCATTCTATGGAAAAGAAAATTACCACAACATTTAACGATTGTAACGTATTCCGTTTTTTATGGCTTTGTTTTATAATTGATTAAATGCGCCCCTTATAATACACTTTCGGTCGCTGATGAACAATAACAATATCCACACCGTTTATAGTTATAATCAAATTAATATATGTTTTATAAGTTTTGAAATATCATTTTTTAAAGTCTTACTTTACAAAAGAATACGGCTAATTTATTGTTTTGTTGTGTGGTATTGTCAGTATTTAGTCTTCCGACCACGTTTACTCTGATGCTAATAACTAATTTGTATTTTATAAAGAGGAAATTATATATATGAATATACATTTATTGGTACTTAATATGATATATTTGCACTATTGTTTAAGAGTTGTCATGTTTATTTCGGATTTTTTTTTCGTTTAATTGACTAAACAAAAGCCCTTTATACATGTTTTACGTGACTGTAACTAGTGTTTTTGCCAACCAGTCAGTGCGCATGCGCGGAAAATCCCAAATGTAAACAATAACAATTAACTCGTCGCAAACAGCGTAGACCCAGAAGGCCAGATGAGACGCCGTGTGATGTCTGCTATTTCGTTACGCTGAAGATTTCCATATCCACGGGTGTTTTTGTGTCAAATGTTATGGTTTTTCAATAGATCGTATACTTATCTACAAAACAGCGAATTAGCGTTCACTTTACATCATCTATGTTATTTTGTTAATACTTTCTCGCGTTCTTTTCGAACTTGTATTGACAGCCATTGGTCGACGCCGTCTGCTATTTCCAACGATGAAGATTTCCATATCCACTGGCGTTTTTTTATGTCAAATGTTAGTGTTTTCCAATTGATCGTATACTTATCTACAAAACGGATAAGTAGCGTTCACTTTACATCGTTTGTGATGATGTTATTTTGTAAATACTTTTAAGCGTTCTTTCTGTCGAAGTCGGCCATTTTGACGTGTGTGAAAAAATACCGACATTCCCGCAATTACCAAAATCCCCAGGAATCCCGAGATCCCACGAAATCCCCATTAATATTGATTATTTATCGAAAAACTGCGTATTTTAATATAGATTGTTGCGAAATACACTGAAATCACTGATGAAACATTGTTTTTATCAAAGTTTGATTTCGGGGATTTCGGTAGGGATTTCGGTATATCCACATACCGCATTTTGTAATTCCGGTTTTGTCAAACTTGCGAAACTTTTTCGTGATTTAATCAAAAACTAGATTTTTCCCAGGTATAACGCCTACGCCAACAGGTAGATCGCATTCTGGTCCATTTACATGTCAAATTTCAGCAAAAATTACCGACCAGTTTTCAAGCGCCCCAAATCGCGACTATATGCGCCAGCTTAACGAAAGTTAGCCCCCTTTATCATTCGTTCGATTGAACGTCATCAATGATGACGTCCAATACATCACTCATTCCATATTTTAATTATTGTTGTCATCACACATTCGTTTCGGTAATGACAAAAAACTGGATGACAAAAGAAGCTGTTGGATTTTTTATGTTTTGTGTATTTCATTGGTATGATAACGTGCTTAGTTTTTTATTTCAAAAATTCAAGGACATTTTAAAGCCTTACATTTGTTTGAAATATAATGATTCATACTTGTCATTGATAGTATTATGAGCTACCCCAGCCAAGTGACAAGGGGTTTTCCACCACCTTTAGGGTATGAGATAATATTTATAATAAAACAGTGATATTTTACACCCAATTCATACTTGTAGTATTTTTAAGGTATAGTTTCTCTAACAGAATACATGTTTGTTTGAAGGTAAATTATGAAAATTGCGATATTATGCGATTTTATGTTCGGGTGACAGCCTCTGCCCATTTTTTGTAGAATCACCCATGTACAGCATTGGTATTTTATATAAACGTACTTTTAGGACAGTGTAAAAATCGTGCGTGCGATGACAATAAATCAAGAATTAACAACTGCGTTGCAATGTTTGCATATTTACATATAACATGGGCATGCATGTTACTCTATTAATGGTTGACAGAGACATAATGACTTTAATGGTACGTTTAGGGATTCACATACTGAAGTGGCAGGCTGACGTACTGTTGGTGGTGTGGGAAAATATGCATGCACCATGCAACCACAGGTGGTTAGCGTGTGGCTATGATATTAATTACTGAAAACATCATTTTGAATGATAAATAATCATATTATAACGAAAAATTAAATTTTATGAAAAACAATTACTATCAAATATATATATATAACAAGGTATGCAACTCAAAATTACCCCAAAACGGGTCATGCGAGTTGTGTATCGTGTTATTTCTTAAAAGTTGACCCAGCATTTGTAAAAATACTGCAAGACATATACATTTCCAGAAAGGAAATTCATTTCTGCGTTGAATAAGACCGAAATCGTGAAAATCGCTGCACAATTGACGAAGATATGGCTGTTTAAAGCGATGCACCCCGTTTTGGGGTGATTTTGAGTTGCATACCTTGTTATATATATATTTGATAGTAATTTTTTTTTCAGAAAAGTTATTTTGCTTGTTTGAATGTAATGCATACAATATTTTTTTTAATCTAAGACGATTGTTTTGCAAATTGTCAATTTGCTAGAATGTGAACAAGACTCTTTTAAAGATATCAGATATATATGTTTATTATTGAACATGTTTGCAATATCCGCTTTATCGATGTTAATGTGTAGCAATTAATGCCTTCCTAACTCCCAACATCCTGCCAAGCTAATACCCGACTCCGTCCATGTATAAAGAACAGTGGAGCACTTTTTATTCCGTTTCGGTTCAGTTCTTCACCTTGATAAATTTGATTACATCTTTTTGAAAGCAGACCATCTACCCTGTTGTGAAAACATAACATCATATATATTCTGCTACAAACATTTTCTATGGTCACATGAAGATATTGAAATTTCCAAAATAATCATGCAACTTTCTACCAACTTTCCTTAACATGGGTTTGTATTTTTGTCGAGTTAACGATCAGTTTATTTGATGCATGTCCGCCTTTTCAGCTTACCTAAAATGAACAAAGTGGTGGCTTGTTTTGGTCAGTCACCGTCCGGCGTTCTTTTACTATAAACGCGCAATGAGCAGTGCTGGTCATTTGAAGGGGATATACATGTATGTTAAAAAAGCATATAGTAAAAAATTATTTAGCAAAAAGCCAGCATCCAAAATTGTGTATTTTACGTTTGTTATTAATTTCGGTGAAGCATTACGACAGCACGGTTAAAATAGCGTATTCGTTCATTGCAGACAGCATTACGACAGCACAGTAAAATTAGCGTACTTGTTAATTGCGGTGCAGCCTTACGACAGCGCGGTAAAATTAGCGTACTTGTTAATTGCGGTGCAGCATTAAGACAGAACGGTAAAATTAGCGTATTTGTTAATTGAGGTGCAGCATTACGACAGCACGGTAAAATTAGCGTATTTGTTAATTGTGGTGCAGCATTACGACAGCACGGTAAAATTAGCGTATTTGTTAATTACGGTGCAGCAATACGACAGCACGGTAAAATTAGCGTACTTGTTAATTTTGGACTTGATCATGATCCAAACATTAAGGAAGTTGCAATTACATTGTTTGAAGTGTTCCAGAACGCCCAACACAAAAGACCATTTACAACCACCAATTATTATCTACCAGAAAATGTGTACTTATGTTTGAAGAAGATCGGTTTCACAAAGTATTTTTGTGACCGTTTATACCATAGACTAGTGTTATGATAATTTAAATGAACAACACATTATTGAATGTGGATCGTGAGGTTTTATCGGTCGGTTTAACAAATGTGATATGTCGCTTATTTGCGAAACATTTGTAAATATATTTGAATAACAGCATTACAGAACGTATATATTTTTCATTCAGTAACTATTTATGGAAAAGCGCATGCGCTTAGTAAACTAGAGAGTCTGAAAGGCCCAAAGTCGCTCACCTGAGATAACAAGATATTATTGGGACAAATCATCTGACCAAGTTTCACGAAAATCGGAAAATAAATGTGGCCTCTAGAGTGTTAACAAGGTTTTACTATAGCCATATAAGGAAAAATGCCCCGCCCCCTGGCAGCCATGTTTTTCTACCAACCAGCATCATTTTCGAACTCGTCCAAGATATTATTGGGATGAATCTTCTGACCAAGTTTTATGAACATCAGACAATAAATGTGGCCTCTAGAGTGTTAACAAGATTTTACTATAGCCATATAAGGAAAAATGCCCCGCCCCTTGGCAGCCATGTTTTTCAAGCAAACGTAACCATTTTTTGGACTCATCCAAGATATCATTGAAACCAATCTTCTGACCAAATTTCATAAAGATTGGACAATAAATGTGGCCTCTAGAGATTTAACAAGGCAGACGTTGACTCTGCACATTGCACGACGGACAAAAGGCGATCACAAAAGCTCACCATGAGCACAACGTGAGCACGTGCTCAGGTGAGCTAAAAATAGTTGAGCTGTGCTTCATTAAAAAATCCGTCCAAAGGCACAGGATCTATTGAGCAGTCACAAAATGCAGTCTTGAATAGACGACATTAAATGGTAACCTTGACCTCAAGTCAGAATTATTAACTCATGTCTTTGGCACATTTTCTCTGTATGCAAGTTTCGTTATGTTCTGGCTGCAGTGACTCACGGATGAAATGTATCCTGTAACCCACCTCTGCTTATTGTCGTAATACTGTTTACGGCAAACGTTTTTCCCTAGGGTAACTTTTTCACCAATTGATTACGACGAAGGATTACCACAGCGACAGTTATCCAAATAGAACACAATTGTAGATGAATGATTTTTTTTTTATTTTCAACAGTTTTGCAGTCATTTTTCTGCAGTCACTCGTTTAATAGTTTAGATTTTTCCCTATTCTCTCGCTCATACTGTAACTGATAACTACCCAAGTTGAATTGTATGTCATGGGGTAATGGCCATAGAAATAATTTCTCAAGTAATGCCCATGAAAGTTACGGTACATACGCTTCCATATTTACGCAAAATAACTGAGTTACGCGAATCTTTGAGCAAATGTAACTTTACCTGCAAACAAACGTTATACGTAACTTTACGAAGTTTATAGAAACGCTACTAACTTTACGTTTTGCAGTTACGTATTTTTAACGTACGTAGTTCTAAGAAACAGCCCCCAGATTTGTTGCACAGCGCTATACCAAACGGGCTAGCAGACCCGGTAAGTAATCCACTAAAAAAAAAAAAAAAAAAGTAAAATCCAAAAATAGAATGCTTTACTTCTGACTTGATAACAATATCATCTTTAAAACAAAACAATATATGGACATATTAACAGAAAAAGCAATGTCATACAACAGAAACATTTGCTATAAACAAGTTATTCATTCGCTTGAAAATTAAAATGATCAGCAGAACCATCAAATGTTTGTTTATGTTTATTATTAAGTATGATGTTTTGCTGATTTCAACAGTATTTCAATCACATCACATTGGCCAGTTTACCAACTCAAACTTCCTGTGATAGCACGGTTACCACTACTTAGTGTACATAGGTATGTCAGTACTTGACAACTGCCCTGCTTGAATCAGAGGTAGCGGGAGAATGGCCATAGGAAGGATTCCATGAACAATCCCTACACAATATATATGGCCAGGCCTAGCATCAATCTCTAGATCATCAGATTTTCAGTCCAGCGCTCTATTATATGAGCTTGGCAGTCCATCAAATATTCTAAAACATTCAACAAAAATGTTATATTTCTGCTTGAAACAATGCAAATACTTTTAATATCAAACATAAATATTTGCATACTCATGTAAAACAAAGTTTAAAAAAAATATATACAAATTCAATAGGCACATGCTATTTTTAACATTTTGATTTTAAAAATCCATTTTTCCTCATACAGGCATGCCATTTTCAATTTGTTTCACATGTGTCTTCAAATACTAACATAAATTCCAAAACAACCAAAATGAGAATTCCAGATAGTATCCCAACTTACATAAACTCAATGCTAATGCAAAATTAGATATTATGCAACGCACACACATATATCTGTGAAAATAAAACAAACTTAATAAATTGACAATGAATAACATATAACAATTACACAAAAGTGTCAAAACAGCACTTTATGAACCAATAATTACACAATCAAACAGAACACTTGAAATCAATTTGATCAATGCATTTTGTTAAAGAAGCACAAGGTGGGAATTTAACCCATTTATGCCTAGCGTCTAGAAAAAAGGCCTTGGCAAACAGCGTAGACCCAGATGAAACGCCACATGATGTGATGTCTCATCAGAGTCTGCACTGTTTGCTTAAAGGAATTTCTGTAAGAAATATTCTAAATATAGAAATAACAAGTGTTCCGCGGTCGGAGACATATGCCCCCTCAAACGTGGCCTTGACAGTGACCTTTGACCTAGTGACCTGAAAATCAATAGGGGTCATGTACCAGTCACGATCAATGTACCTATGAAGTTTCATGATCCTAGGCCTAAGCGTTCTTGAGTTATCATCTGGAAACCATTTGGTGGACAGACCGACCGACATGTGCAAAACAATATACCCTCTCTTCTTTGAAGGGGGGCATAAATATATTCGACATCCCTAATTTTGGAAATAAATTGATCCAATTTAGAAGGATGGTAGAGTCCACTAGGCATAAATGGGTTATTAAAGCTTCATTACATTCAGGCATCATAGTCCTCATCCACATTTGCATGAGATTTCAAGTTCGGAGCAGTTGCAAACTCAGCCAGCCTTCTGAAGGACAAACCCTTACTGTCTTGTTGTACTGACTGAGAATTAGAACCTCCGCCTTTCACAGGCAGGGATTTTGAGTCAACAAAGTTTATAGAGGTTTTGCCATTTTCTTTCACATGGTTTGCAACCATATTGTTCGGCGAAGTCTGATTTAAGTTTGCATTACCACTAGTCTGTTCGCTGAATTTTTCTGAATAATCTCTTAATATTTGTACTGCACTGCTACCATTACTTGACTTAACAGCACTCTCCATGGAAATGCTACGCTTTCTTTCTGGTAACGAAGTTGCTGAACGTTGAACACTTTCTGGCAAGTCCATTGCATTTGAGCTGACATTTATCTCTGTCGACCAAGGCATGCTGGGTTGCAGGAAAGGACTCATGCCCATCATGGGGGTGGTGATGCCCATAGGTAAGGAGACACTGGACCCAATGGGGGTCATGCCCAGCGACCGCTGTGACGAAGCATGAGCAGACGTCACTGCATTCGCTGGTAAAGAACTGTGGTCTTCTTGAGATCTGGAAAGGAACAATCAACATTCCCTCAAGACACATAAGCAGTTATTCATTTCTTTCAACTCATTTACTGATATGGTCTGCTGGCTTTCAAGGAACATAATCATTTATCAATTCATGAGATTGTGGTTTCCATGAAAACAATAGCAAACAGTTAATGAAATTTTGGCTTTCAATGAGCACAATAGCTACCATGAAAGGGACATTTTCACAAATTATGGAATGTATTGAAGTTTGTCATTAAATGCTTCAAATTGATAAATATAAACATTGGAACCAAATAGCCCCAGTGAAAAACAAAAATAAAATGAAAGAAAAACGAGATGTGTTTGTGAAACACTATGTCCCCATATATTTGACCTTTGACCTTGAAGGATGACCTTGACCTTCCAACACTCAAAATGTGCAGCTCGATGAGATACACATGCATGCCAAATATGAAGTTGCTATCTTCAATATTGCTACAGTTATTGCAAATTTTAAAGTTGGCACACACAAACAAACAAAGCAACAAACCAACAGACGGGGCAAAAACAATATGTTGTCCCCCACTATAGTGGTCATGGAAATAAAACAATATGTCCCCCACTATAGTGGTGGGGGACATAAAAAGTAATCCTCAATTGGGCTCTAACCACTGACCGTTTAAGTAAAAAGCTAGCATTTAAACCACTCAACATTCCGTGTTCATACAATTATCAATGTGGTGTATTTTATATGTTATATTAGCAATGCTCGTAATGTCACAAAATATAACGATAACAACAGAACTCACCAAATTATTCAATCATCTCGTGTTTGTAACGCTTTATACTTATAAGGTTTTTTAATTGTCAAAAGATGCATACAATGGATATAACAGAGCATGGTAACTGTTCACTGTTACTGTTTTCTCGCAAATATCATAACTATAATGAAAATTTGCAAAATTAATATTTAACATGTGTTTTTAATTTTGTAAATTTACCAAAACTAAAAAATGTCTTCAACAATATTTTGGCTTTCAATGAACGCAATAGCTATTATATACAAGATTTAGGCTTTTAATTAAGAGTCTACCTATCAATTCATGAGTTTTTAGCTCTCCAGGAACATCCTAACTACATTTCATGAGATTTTGGCTTTTGTGGAACATTATAGTTATCGGTTTATAACTTCATACTATTGTGATTTCTAAGAATCATCATAGCCATCGGTTCATGAGATTTGGCTTTGAGCATCATACATGTAGCTTTCATTTTGTAATAATATTGCTTCTTAGGAGCATTACAGCCATTGGTTTATAATATTTTGGCTTCTAGACATTACTGACTAATCTAATCAGTCCATTAATTTTGGCTTTTCAGGAACATAATAACTATCATAACTTTTATTGTAATGCTTCTGAGGAACATAATAACAATCATTTGAAGTGATTTATTAAAGCTATTAATTTATGAATTTTTTTTTCAAAGAATTTTATAGGCATCAATCAATCAGATTTTGGCTTTCAAGGAACATAATAGCATACAGTTAATGAGATTTGGGCTTTCAAAGAACATTTAAGCTTTCAGTTTTTGAGATTTGGGCTTTCAATGAACATGATAGCAATTTCATAATGAGATTTGATCACTCACATAAAAGCTATTAGTTTATGAGACTAAGGCTTTCAAAGAACTTTTTTAAAGATAATATCTAAAATATTTTTCTCTGTTTTGAGAACATTATAGCTATCAGTTCAAGAAGGTTTTGGCTAAAAAAGGAAAATTGTATCACCAAATTCATGAGATATTGGCTTTCAGTGAACATTAAAGCTTCAATATTTTGGCTTTTGAGGAACATTAAAGCTTTCAATTCCTAACATTTGGCATCTAAAAATATAGCTGACAGTTCATGAGATTTTAGATGGCCAGACCACAATATTTAATATCCAAGATACATGTTTCTAAGCATGCTAAAGCTTTGGCCTTTAAAAAAAGTCCTTTGAAATAATGTCAAATAATTTACTAAGCATTCGAGTCAAAAACAGAAATAAATGTATCCTGTTCTGAAACTATAGTCCTTTGTTTAGGTTTTGACTAAACAGGAACATTTTATTAATCAGTTCATGAGATATTGGCTTTCAATTAACATTATAGCTTTCAATTCCAACATTAGCATCAACAATTTTGGGTGCAATTGCCTTCTGCAATTTGCCCTATAGGTAACATAATATACGTATACCGAAGAAAGAAGTCCATTACTGCAACTAACCACTTTGCATCCAGATTCTGCATTCGCATACAAAATAGCTCCGAACGCATAGTATTGGTATTAATGCCCCACACAAACACTGTGACTAAGTACATCAGTATTTTCCCTTGCAAAAAATGACCAATTAGAGGATGTCAAAGCTATCGGAAATTGTTTGATTTTTTAATAATACATATTGCGGAGACAAAGACGGTAAACACGAGACTGTTTAACTCTGGATATGGGTTCGAATACCACGTTGGGTGATACTTTTTTCCCTCTTATTGAATGGATTTACTTAATTCTTGGACAGAACAACCCTTTGGAAAAGACCTTTCTGTTGACTTTTTTACCTTGACCCCAAGTTGACATTGACCTTTAGTATCCAAATTCATCAACAAGAGGCCCATGAGGGCCTGATTCGCTCTACTGCTATAAACACTGCGCAAGTTTGGAAAGAATTAGATGGAAACTGTGTACTTAATTGCGAAAACAAGGAGAATTTTCTCAAATTCAAGGGGAGATTATTGTGTACTTATTTCTCCGATACTGCTCATATGTAATAGGGTTCAATTCCTCATTGATATAAAGATACTGGAAATTTGCAAAATTGGAAATAATTGGATGAAAACTGTGGAATTGCGTAAACAAGCCGGATATCAAAATTTTCTCATATTCAAGGGGAAGTCATTCTGGACATATTGCTTTGATATTGCTCTTTTTAAATAAGGGCTGTTTGTAAAACATGCATGCCCCCCCCCCCCCCCCCTATGGGCTGTCAGTTGTAGTGGAAGCCATTGTGTGAATACGTTTTTTGTTATTGTGACCTTGACCTTTGACCTAGTGACCTGAAAATCAATAGGGGTCATCTGCCAGTCATGATAAATTGATCCAATTTAGCTGGATGTAACAGTCCACTAGGTATAAATGGGTTAAAGTTTTAGGAAACAAGGGCTGTTTGTAAAACATGCATGCCCCCCATATGGGCTCTCAGTTGTAGTGACAGCCATTTTGTAAATATGTTTTTTGTCACTGTGACCTTGACCTTTGACCTAGTGACCGGAAAATCAATAGGGGTCATCTGCCAGTCATGATCAATGTACCTATGAAGTTTTATGATCCTAGCCATAAGCTTTTTTGAGTTATCATCGTTAAACCATTTTACTATTTCGGGTCACTGTGACCTTGACCTTTGACCTAGTGACCTGAAAATCAATAGGGGTCATCTGCCAGTCATGATCAATGTACCTATCAAGTTTCATGATCCAAGGCATAAGCGTTCTTGAGTTATCATCCGGAAACCTTTTTACTATTTCGGGTCACCGTGACCTTGACCTTTGACAGAGTGACCTCAAAATCAATAGGGGTCATCTGAGAGTCATAATCAATCTACCTATCAAGTTTCATGATCCTAGGCATAAGCATTCTTGAGTAATCATCCAGAAACCATTTTACTATTTCGGGTCACTGTGACCTTGACCTTTGACCTGAAAATCAATAGGGGTCATCTGCCAGTCATGATCAATGTACCTTTGAAGTTTCATGATCCTAGGCATAAGCGTTCTTGAGTTATCATCCGCAAACCATTTTACTATTTAGGGTCACCGTGACCTTGACCTTTGACCTAGTGACCTGAAAATCAAGAGGGGTCATCTGCCAGTCATGATCAAACTACCTATCAAGTTTCATGATCCTAGGCATAAGCGTTCTTGAGTTATCATCGGGAAACCATTTTACTATTTCGGGTCAACGTGACCTTGACCTTTGACCTTGTGACCTGAAAATCAATAGGGGTCATCTGCGAGTCATGATCAATCAACCTATCAAATTTCATGATCCTAGGCATAAGTGTTCTTGAGTTATCATCCGGAAACCATTTTACTATTTGGGGTCACCGTGACCTTGACCTTTGACCTAGTGACCTGAAAATCAATAGGGGTCATCTGCAAGTCATGGTCAATCTACCTATCAAGTTTCATGATCCTAGGCATAAGCCTTCTTGAGTTATCATCCGGAAACCATTTTACTATTTCGGGTCACCGTGACCTTGACCTTTGACCTAGTGACCTAAAAATCAATAGGGGTCACCCATCTGCGAGTCATGATCAATCTACCTATTAAGTTTCATGATCCTAGGCATAAGCGTTCTTAAATTATCATCCGGAAACCATTTTACTATTCCGGGTCACAGTGACCTTGACCTTTGACCTAGTGACCTCAAAATCAATAGGGGTCATCTGCGAGTCATGATTAATGTACCAATCAAGTTTCATGATCCTAGGCCTAAGCGTTCTTGAGTTATCATCCGGAAACCACCTGGTGGACGGACCGACCGACCGACATGTGCAAAGCAATATACCCCCTCTTCTTCGAAGGGGGGCATAATAAAAGTACAATGATATTTGACCTTTGACCTTGAAGGATGACCATTACCTTGACTTTTCACCACTTAAAATGTGCAGCTCAGTGAGATGCATGCAAAATATGAAGTTGCTATCTTCAATATTTCAAAAGTTATCAAACATTAACCAAGGAACTTTAACCAAGGTTAAAGTTTTTGGACACACACATACAATGAATGAAATATGGGCTGTAAGTTGTAGTGGCAGCCATTGTGTGAATACGTTTTTGTCACTGTGACCTTGACCTTTGACCTAGTGACCTGAAAATCAATAGGGGTCATCTGCCAGTCATGATCAATTTACCTATGAAGTTTCATGATCCTAGGCCTAATTATTCTTGAGTTATCATCAGGAAACCATTTTACTGTTTCGAGTCACTGTGACCTTGACCTTTGACCTAGTGACCTGAAAATCAATAGGGGTCATCTGCCAGTCATTATCAATGTTCCTATGAAGTTTCATGATCCTAGGCGTAAGCATTCTTGAGTTATCATAAGGAAACCATTTTACTATTTCGGGTCATTGTGACCTTGACCTTTGACCTAGTGACCTGAAAATCAGCCGGGGTTATCTGCGAGTCATAATCAATGCATCTATAAAGTTTCATGATTCTTGGCATAAGCGTTTTTGAGTTATCATCCGGAAACCATTTTACTGCTTTGGGTCACCGTGACCTTGACCTTTGACCTAGTGACCTGAAAATCAATAAGGGTCATCTGCCAGTCATGATCAATGTATCTATGAAATTTCATGATCCTAGGCATAAGTGTTCTTGAGTTATCATCCGGAAACCATTTTACTATTTTGGGTCATAGTGACCTTGACCTTTGACCTTGTGACCTGAAAATCAATAGGGGTTATCTGCCAGTCATGATCAATGTATCTATGAAGTTTCATGATCCCTGGCATAAGCGCTCTTGAGTTATCATCCAGAAACCATCTGGTGGACGGACGGACCGACAAAACAATATACCCCCTCTTTTTCGAAAGGGGGGGGGGGGGGCATAATGAGAAAACTGTCCCTTTCCCAGCAGTCATGTTATTCAACTGACCGGAACCATGTATCAAGGAAACAAATGTTCTGAGCAAATTTCATGAAAATTGGGCCAAAAATGTGACTTCTACTGTGTTCACATGTTTTCACTATATACATATAGAGAAAAATGCCCCGCCCACTGGTGGCCATGTTTTTCACCGATCCCGACCATTTTCAAACTCGTCCGAGATATCAATAAAACCAATGTTTTGACCAACTTTCATGATGATTGGGCAAAAATTGTGACTTCTAGAGTGTTTACAAGGTTTCTCTATAGCCAAATAGGGAAAACTGCCACTATATACATATAGAGAAAAATGCCCCGCCCAATGGCGGCCATGTTTTTACACTTATCTCGACCATTTTCAAACTCGTCGTTCATTATTTGAACCAATGTTTTGACCAACTTTCATGATGATTGGGCAAAAATTGTGACTTCTAGAGTGTTTACAAGGTTTCTCTATCGCCAAATAAGGTAAACTGCCCCACCCACGCGGCCATGTTTTTCAACGGATCGGAACCACTTTTGAACTCAACCAAGATATCATTAAGACAAACATTTTGACAAAGTTATATGAAGATTGGGCATGAAATGTGACTTCTACAGTGTTTAAAAGTTTTTTTCTTTTTTTTGACCTAGTGACCTAGTTTTTGACCCGGCACAACCCAGTTTCGAACTCGGCCGAGATTTCATTGGGACAATGCTTCTGACCAAGTTTCATGAAGATGGGACAAGAAATGTGGCCTCTAGAGTGTTTACGAGCAAATGTTAACAGACTGATGGATGAACGGACATACGATGGACAAAGACCGGTCACAAAAGCTCACCTGAGCAATCAGGTGAGCTAAAAAGGTGATTGGTTGGCATCACGGTGTAAAGTGTTTTAATGACCACAAAATTTTAGCAAAATCGCTCCACCAGTACTTTGAGTACTTTGATTTATAACTGGCATATAATGAGACTTTGGTATGACAGACCACAATATTTGAATTCCCAAGATACATATTTCTAAGCATGCTACAGCTTTGGCCATTATTTTTTTTATATTTGAAATCATGTCAAATAATTTAAGATTAATTATGTTTTCATAACCTCTTATTTGAGAGACAAAATTCAATTCCATTCAACCGTCAAAACTTCATATTTCCAATGAATCAAATTGTGTTCCATATTTAAATGGTTACTATGGTAACTACAAAGTTACTTTGTGTCATTGTCATGTAACCACACTCTTTAAGATTCATGACTCCTAAATTAAATAACATTAAACGCAAAATGTCAGAACAGGCCACAACTTAACACATTACATTATTGCTTAAAAAATATGCTTGAACAGTACTGCAAGCAATACAGAACTTCCCTAACACAGCCATTTTTTCATTCTTTATAAGGTAACAGAAAAAGGCACTTTCCCAATAAGGAAAAAAAAAAATCCCAATAGCTGTCAAACAAATCCCAATTGAAGGAAACTAAATTTTTTTTTTTTTTTTGGTAAATAAAATGCAACATTTTGTTAGTTTTTCTATGCAGCTCTATGGCTTGAACCTAAGTTAATTTAATATTCACAACTTAACAACATTTAGCTATCAATTTTAAATCATATACAACAATTTACCAATATGAAAACTTCACACAGCCTATTTTCCAAATTTCTGGGGTTTTTTTTGCACACAATTTTCCCAATTGGACTGGTACTGCCCTACAACTCACCTGTGCTTACTAGACATGGTCATATCCAGGGGCTGGTTCCCATCATCAGGATCCTGAGCAAACGTTGAAGGGGGAACCATAGAGGGTGAAGTTCTATGTCCATCTGGCATCATCATGCCCATTGTGGGCATCATAAACCGTGGGTGAGGGGCAGGCATGAACCCAGGAGAGAACGCAAGCATTCCTGCATTACTAGGAGGCACGAACGTTGAGGTTGTCTTAGGCAGCCCAGGTAGGCCAGGCATCACCCCCAGAGGGTACGGTGAGAATGGAGGGAAATGCATGTGCGGTAGTGGGTAGGTGCTCGGTGGGTACTGTTGAGGCAACTGCGGTGGGTAGGACAGGCGGGGTGAGGGCTCTCTCCTGATTGGCTGGCTACTTGACGTGTAAGCTGAGGGTGTCAGGGGTAGGCTGGACTGCCCTGAAGAAACCTGGGTTTCGGAACACTGTTGCATTGACTTCAGGAGCTCCATTTGCTGCTGAAGCTGGAATGGCGCTGAGTTGGCAGGGGCACTGGACTGGGAGGGGGACTCATAGGAAGGCTGAGGGGAATTACTCTCACTATCACAGGTCCCACCATCATCTGATTCTGTCTGCTCATCACTTTCCTATTATAAAACAATATTATTAATACAAAACAAATACACAACAAAAACAAGCATGCACATTCATTCAATTGATATCCCAATTTCAAAATTTTATGACAGACTGCCAGAAGGACGGAAGGACAACGCCGATTCTATATCTCTCTGCCTTTCGCAGGGAACAACTAAATGGAACAGTTAACTATCATTTCATCACAAATATGATGAATGTCCCTGCACTTCTTTTTCAGCTATGTAGAAGGCAAATAACTAACAAGAGCACCGCCTTGCGGGTGCAGACCGCTCATCTATTTTCTTTTTAAAGGTGAAGGGACTCTCATTTTCAATCACAAAGGAGGGAGGATCGGAGTGAAGAGGGGTGTATAGTGTGGGGTTGTGGACATTTATTACATTATCTTCCAAAAAAGCGAAAAAAAAAAAAAAAAAAAAAAAAAAATCCGGGGGGGGGGGGGGGGGGGGTTGGGGGGGCGATGGGGGGGGGGGGGGTTTGGGGTGCGATGGTTGGACGGTATTTCAAACATAACCATTTTTAAAAAAAAAATGGGGGGGGGTATAGTGTGAGGGTGTGGTGGTAATTTGTGAGATGATCTTAAAAAAAAAAAAAAAAAAAAAAAAAAAAAAAAAAAAAAAATTAGGGGGGGAGGGGGTGGGGTGGGTGGGGGGGGGGGGTATAGTGTGAGGGTGTGGTGGTCATTTGTTAGATGATCTTAAAAAAAAAAAAAAAAAAAAAAAAAAAAAAAATAGGGGGGGGGGGAGGGGGGGGAGGGGGGGAGGGGGGGAGGGGAGGGCACGGGGGATGGTTTGGGTGGAGTCTATTGTGGTATGTCAGGTAAGAGTAGTTTCATCAAAGTATCAATCAAATCTAATCATAAATAAAGAAGTTATGGCAATTTTAGCAAAATTTAATAATTTGACCTTGAGAGTCAAGGTCATTCAAAGGTCAAAGTAAAATTAAAGTTGCCAGGTACAGTAACCTCATGATAGCATGTAAGTATTTGAAGTTTGAAAGCAATAGCCTTGATACTTAAGAAGTAAAGTGGATCGAAACACAAAATTTAACCATATATTAAAAGTTACTAAGTCAAAAAAGGGCCATAATTCCGTAACAATGACAACCAGAGTTATGCAACTTGTCCTTTTACTGTACCCTTATGATAGTTTGTGAGTGTTCCAAGTATGAAAGCAATATCTATGATACTTTAGGGGTAAAGTGGACCAAAACATAAATCTTAACCAAATTTTCAATTTTCTAAGTATAAAGGGCCCATAATTCCGTTCAAATGCCAGTCAGAGTTACATAACTTTGCCTGCACGGTCCCCTTATGATAGTTCATAAATCTTGCAAGTATGAAAGCAATAGCTTTGATACTGTAGGAATAAAGTGGACCTAAACACAAAACTTAATCAAATTTTCAATTTTCTAAGTATAAAAAGGGCACATAATTCTGTCAAAATGCCAGTCAGAGTTACATTACTTTGCCTGCACAGTCCCCTTATGATAGTTAGTAAGTGTTGCAAGTATGAAAGCAATAGCTTTAATGCTTAAGGAATAAAATGGACCTAAACACAAAACTTAACCAAAATTGTCAATTTTCTAAGTATAAAAAGGGCACATAATTCTGTCAAAATGCATGCCAGAGTTATCTAAATTTGCCTGCCCAGTCCCCTCATGATAGTAAGTAAGTGTACCAAGTTTGAATGCAATAGCATTGATACTTACTGAGAAAAGTGGAACTAAACGCAAAACTTAACCAAAATTTTCAATTTTTTAAGTATAAAAAGGGCACATAATTCTGTCAAAATGCACGCCAGAGTTATCTAACTTTGCCTGCCCAGTCCCCTCATGATAGTAAGTAAGTGTACCAAGTTTGAATGCAATAGCATTGATACTTTCTGAGAAAAGTGGACCTAAACGCAAAACTTAACCGGACGCCGACGCCAACGCCAACGCCAACGCCAACGCCGACGCCGACGCCAAGGTGATGACAATAGCTCATAATTTTTTTTCAAAAAATAGATGAGCTAAAAAATGTTTGGATCATTGGGCATGAAGTGTCTTGCACATCTACACTTCATTATAATCCGTATTTTAAGTTTCAATTTAATCGCCTGAAAAATGTTGAAGTAGTCCACAAAGCAAAAGACTGACAGCACAACCATTAGAATTACTCTTTCCCTACTTTACCATAAAAAATGCCCAGTTTCATAAAAAACACTTAATGTTTTAAATTTTTGTAATACTCAAAAATAAACATTTACATTCAGTGACACAGATCAATGTTTCATTTAAAAGATCAACCAATAGTAAAATGGTGGCCCAATTTGTGCGGTCCAATTTTCTGGTTTTCTTGATTAGAAAACGTTTGCGTACACAAATTAAATGTACTTTTGCAACTTTAGTTTGGTATATACCCCCTATCTGCAGTTGTATAAAGTATGGTTCGAACAATCAATAGTTACTACAAACAATTTAAAGATCATATCATAACAATATTTCAGACTTACTTTACTTTAAATAAGACTGCGTTTTTTATGGTCTTTCTGAACAAACTCTACAAACACACTAAAATCAAACACTTGGAACTGTTATTGAAGAACTTTGACAGCAACATACCGACTTCTGCTCCAGCCTTTCCTCTTGTTTGACTTTCCGAGGTCTACCCGGGCCCCTACTGCCCTCCTTTTTCACTCTAAAATATAAAATCATGTTCATTTATTTATTTTACTTCTTCACCTCATTAATGAACCTCCATTAACCAAAATTTCTTAAGTAGCAGGAATTTTTTGCTATAATTTACTGCCAAAATAGGGCTCTAATCTAATGGAGAAACAAGGGACAAAATTGTCACAAAACCAGGTTTTCATTGTGAAAAAAAAATCTGATAAAGGGAGAAAACTCAAACTGAACTTTTGAAATGAACAAACAAAATTAACCCCCTTTGTAAGTTTGTTTGAAAAAAAAATCTATTTTTAGTCGTGGCGACCTTGACATTGGAGATATTGACGTGATTCTTTCGTGCGACACACCGTCCCATGATGGTGAACAAATGTGCCAAATGATTTTAAAATCTCACAATGAATGACATAGTTATGGCCAGGACAAGCTCATTTATGGCCATTTTTTGACCTTTGAACTCAAAGTGTGACCTTGGAGATATCGACGTAATTATTTCGCGCGACACACCGTCCAATGATGGTGAACAAATGTGCCAAATGATTTTAAAATCTGACAATGAACGACATAGTTATGGCCCGGACAAGCTTGTTCCGCCCGCCTGCCAGCCAGCCAGCCAGCCCGCCCGCATTCGCCAATCTAATAACCAGTTTTTTCCTTCGGAAAACCTGGTTAAAAACAATAAGTATTCCCTAAAATCTTACTTAAATTTTCAAAATATCACTATAACTCAATAACAAATATCATAAAGCCATACTTATGTCAACAGATCAAGATCAGACATTGAATTGCATGGCAAGAGGTTCTCTCCCATTTTACAGATTTCATTCAATACAAAGCTAAATGCAGACAACTTCTGCTTCACAATTATCAGGAAGATAACTATGAGACTCTAAAAAGTTTAAAATCTATTCGAGCAAATGTAGCAAGAAATCAACCTATACCAGTCAACCAACCGGACTTTATTTTGGGTAATATTAACTGCACATCATAACACTTGTAAAATAATAAATGCAGCCTGCATCATCTTTAAATAGATATGGAGAGTTTACTATACTTGATCTTTTAAGCATGCACAAGACAGTGTTGCACGCTTGAATTTCTATTTTTATGTGTGCATCACACATAAACATCATGAATATTTAGTTGCGAATAGGAACACTATCCCTGATTTTTAAAAACTGCATGAAATTTCATAGAGATATTCTTTTACAAAAATATTAAGAGGTGCGATCACACAATACTACTCTTTTAGAATACAAGTGAAAGTTTATATATCAATCAAACAATAATTGATATAGTGGTTAGAAGGACAAAATTGTATGCGTGATGGCTGCCAGAATTTTTCAGGTCCAAAGCGGACCATTCCATAAAAAATGTAAGGCCATATGACTAAAAAGCTGAACACCTAAAACGATCAATCATGCCACCTTACTGTAGTCTATTTGTTTGATTTACAAAAATGTTTTTTTTTTGCTTCAGATGGTAAAATACACATAATACTGCGTAATATTAATTTTTGACTTGATTGCGCAGTTAAATACAAAAGCAGTCGGCTTTTAATTCACTATAGTGCATCTATTGACAGCAATTAGCGACCCCTATAATAAATACACCATGGTGTGACTGCCTGATAAAATCAACAATATTGCCAATAAATCGCTGAGACCAACACTGGTCTCGAGAAGTACTGGTAGAAATGGTTTGTTAATAGGGGGCAATAAAGGGATTAACAATGGTAAGTTTAAGCAAGACAGAGCTTGTATAGCAAATTTCATTTATAGAACATACGTTGTTTTTACGAATGTCTGGACAAATAGTCTAATATCGGGACGCCGGAACAAATACCCCAAAAGTGGGCCTGTCCGGCCGAGTATGGGATGTCTGTATGTTTCAAATGTTATCCAGTAAAATATCATGCACACTTCTTCTCCTTTAGAATATCAAATGAGTGAGGTTTCATGTTAATTAAACAAACATTTCAACAGAAGAAGTAGTGCAATCTTTTATCTAAGATTGCACCCACCCACAAAAAAAGTAAAAAATTCCCGCATTATGGTTGTAGTGTATAAAGTTTCATGGAAATCGTACACATTATTTAGCTTCAGTCTGCTTGACTATGTTGACACATTTAGGCCTTATAAAATTGTTAATGGCCAACGGCTGGAAATTAGTATTTATATGAACTGTATTCAATTACATGTACATGGAAATCTGCCACTCCAGTTGTTTTTTTTAATCCAAATTTTTTAACAATATGGTGGTTTGAAAGTTATCAAAGACAAGAATTATGTCACATTATTATTTTTCTATTCAGAAGAAGAATATTGAAGGACAAGATAATGTTATAAACCAACCACATATGCAGACTCTTTTGCAGGGGTACAATAAAGAGTATTTTTCATAAAAGGCAGCTTGAAATGAAGGCTTCCAAAACTGAACAAAACAGAGTCAGCCAATATGCTTCAACTAGATAAATAACCTCATCAAATTGTATCTGAATGTTGAATTAATGCCTTCATAATCAACAAAATAACTATGTTAAAAACCTTGGAACACGTATCTTCTTCTCCGGCACAACACTGCAGGATGCTACAGGCCCAGGACCTTCCCCCTCATCGTCTGCCTGGTGATCAGGAACATTCTGTACCAGATCCCGGAGAAAGTCAAATGTCTTCTCTGAGTGTATCGCCTGCTTTCTGTAATGGGCCCAAAAGTACAAGCATAACATCAGTGAACAAAACTTTTTGGCAGGTAATTCAGATAAAATATGCTTGAGTTTTCTAGAAATAATTACCGGTTGACTCAAGAAATATGATCCTCCAGTGATTTTATATGTTCTACTTGAGGATTAAGCATAACCGATCTGTGCAAAAAGCATATTGCAATGAATTTTTTTCACATGGTGGCATAATCAATATAAAGAAGTGAAACTCCAGCTGCTGGAGCAGTATTGAATTTTCATTAAAAACAATTAGTTGGTCCTTTATTTAAGGCAAGTGACCGATTGCCCAAACAGTACAAAACAGCACAATACAGCACAATACAAACCAACATAAACACAAAATATGAATAAAGCTGGGGTCACCGCCTTGGAACGGTCAATGCAAAGCATTGGGGGTTTAAACCTGGTTATAGAGCGCTCAACCTCACACTTGGCCCAGCAATATTCATAATACATTCAAGTGTAAATAAAATTTAACGTCATAGCATTGTAACTCAAATTAAACAATAATAAAAGGGAATTAAAACGCATTCAATTTAATTACTATTTAATTACTCAATTGCATTGAAGATACAAGAGTAACAGAATTACAACTTTTTGACGAACGATCAAATAAAACTATTAACAATTGTCAACTACATTCCTTCTTTATAGAAAAGATTTGAGAATGTAGAATCATAGAGTTAATATCTCAGATAATCATCGCGCAAATACAGGAAGAAGCAGCAATAATGGGTGTAAAAATTCCATATTACATAGCTTGGTTGTTTATGTGACTGCTAAACAAATTAAAAATAATTAAATCAAACAAGAAACGCCTATCAGAGAGAAAATATAAATAAAATGGAACGTTATAAACCCAATAACCTATGCATGTAGATTACAACTGGGAAAGTCGGTCGTATGACGTCACAAAAATCCATAATGACATAATGACGTGAACAAATTCCAAGGGCAGTACTAAATAAAAATATTAATCGGGCTGTGCTACTAATAAAACAAGTTTACGTGATTTAATATTAAGAAGCAAATGAATACAAATGGTAATTCCATTAAAGCGACATTATTGGAATCAAACAGTATATTGGTGTTTTGACAACTGAAGACAGAAATGATTTGATGTACGATTTGAGTCCAAATGTAGTTTACATGCAGATTTGTTCATACGACACAATGACACAATTTTATTCAACAGTGACAAATGCCTATAATGTAGTATTCATGCAGATTTGTTCATACGACACAATGACACAATTTTATTCAACAGTGAAAAATGCCTATAATATCACTAATGATTCCAAATTTTAAGGGAAGAAAGATATAGTGAATCGAAAACCATCAAACACGTGTTTTTAAGTACATAAGCATCGTATCCTTTTGATAAAAACAAGTTAATTAAATTGAAAAGTTTAATATGAACATTTGGTTTAACATATTTTAATTTGCGGACACGCTTCAAAACATCTCCGTAAAATGATGGATGTTCAATAAATGAAACTGAAACAATTTTTCTGGAACTGGACCACCATCACTTTCATGTGTGAAAATAGAACCACCGTGACTTACATGTGTGATGCTGACAGTGTTTTGGCATTTTTACCCCTAGTTACAGATGCCGTCTTCTCAATTAGGGAATCAATAAACAGCTCCAAGGCTCGGGCTAATGATAGGTTAAGGAACAACGTGTACTTGGTGAAAGGGGCCATATTAATTTTTTTTTAATTAAGTACCAGAAGGCTGGGAATTTACTCTGCTTATTCAACCAAAATACTTAATGAGCTAAAAGTCAAGGAGATGTTAATGTGTATTTCCCTTCTTATATTAGTTATCATCAGCTTACTCCAAATTTTACTGT
Source organism: Dreissena polymorpha (assembly GCF_020536995.1). Lineage (NCBI taxonomy): Eukaryota > Metazoa > Mollusca > Bivalvia > Myida > Dreissenidae > Dreissena > Dreissena polymorpha. Next base: position 111,226,515 of record NC_068357.1, on the reverse strand, counting down.
AATATTAAATGATTGTTGCTTTATTATGTTGTTGTCATATAGAAAAACAGAAAAAAATGCTACAATTCAAAGAAGCAAGCATTTAATGGCTCCTTTGAGTCAGCAATTATGCTAAGTTGGAACACCATAATGAGAACTCCCAGCCTTTATTTAGATTGAATGCACAACTTTTCCCACTGTTGCTTATTGATCTGAACAGAAAGGATACAGATGATTACTGGCACAGCCGCAGCAACTTTACCAACATCTTCATCAGTCTGCATGATCTTTTTTATTCGTGCCTGTCAAATAAATAATGTACAATGGTATAGTTTTATTTAAAATGTGATTATAGGATTTTACTAATTTTCTCAAAACAGATAATATATTGATGACCAACGAGCTACATCAGAAGAAATGGTATCCTAACATAAACGAACAAAGAGATTTATACAATAGTAATTAATTTTGTTTTGTAGTATCAGAGAATGTATTTAATAATTTATTTTCATACAAGAGTTCCGCGGTCGGAGATGACCGCATTGAAGCCGGATTTTTGATTTAAATGACAGGAAAGTACCTTTCGTGTTTTTGTCAATGCAATACTTAAATTACTGAAATATTGTTCAAAGGTCAAAATGAAATGTAAGTACTTTTCAAGGCATGAGCAAAGTTTGAGATTCTAGGTCCAAGCATACCAAAGTTACAACAATTTTAACATTTTAACATTTAAGTTCACAGTGACCTTGACCTTCAAATGAATGACATTGAAATGAATGACCTTGAAATGACCAGTGGTCATCTAAGTGTGCTTGCAAACCTTTACGTCAAGTTTGAGATTCTAGGTCCAAGCATACCAGTTATAACAATTTTAACATTTTAACATTGAAGGTCACAGTGACCTTGACCTTCAAATGAATGACATTGAAATGACCAGTGGTCATCTTTTAGTACTGGCCAATCTTTATTTCAAGTTTGAAGACTCTAGGTACAAGCATACCAAAGTTATAACATGAAATAAGAACTTTAACATTTTTACATTCAAGGTCACAGTGACCTTGACCTTCAAATGAATGACCTTGAAATGTCCAGTGGTTACTTACTAGTTCTGGCCAACCTTCATGTCAAGTTTCAAGACTCTAGGTCCAAGCATACCAAAGTTATAACAACTTTAACATTTTTACATTCAAGGTCACAGTGACCTTGACCTTCAAATGAATGACCTTGAAATGTCCAGTGGTTACTTACTAGTTCTGGCCAACCTTCATGTCAAGTTTCAAGACTCTAGGTCCAAGCATACCAAAGTTATAACAACTTTAACATTTTTATATTGAAGGTCACAGTGACCTTCACCTTCAAATGAATGACCTTGAAATGACCAGTGGTCATCTGTTAATCCTGGCCAACCTTCATGTCAAGTTTGAAGACTCTAGGTCCAAGCATACCAAAGTTATACCATGAAATAAGAACTTTAACATTTTCGAGCACGCCGCCACCCCGCCCGCCCGCCCCCCCCGCCCGCCCGACAACATCAATCTATAAGCCGAGATTTTCTCGAAAAAAATCCGGCTAAAAATCAACCTTAATAAGCCATTCATTTGCACATGCATGCAGACAAATGATGAGAATAAGGGCTTCTGCAGTCATTTGCCAAATCTGCCAATTGATTTTTTTCGCAATCTGCAATTAAAATAAATGTTTGACAAAAATGCGTGTCTAACGTTTTTACTGTTTAGTGCTGCTCCGGATAATCATATGAATTCCTTTTGTCAAAACGTTGCAGTCGAAACAATTGATCAATTGACCTAATGAGCTTGTGTTCACAACACCCAAACAGTAAACCCAGTTTTGTCCCAGTGCTTTCCACAGGCTATTTAACGGTCCCTCACCAGGACGCTTGAATTTCGAAATCAGAGTCCGCGGGGTGCCTGAAATTTTCCGATCAGTGTATTTTGGCTGTTACTACAACTAGCCATTCTTAAGATCAATGCGATATTGACTTTGCAGACAATTCTAAAAGCCAATTTACGATCCTCTGTCAACTACATCTAACGCTTTACCCAACTAAAGCTGCTTAAGGGCTGAGCGTCGTTGTATTGGAAAATCTATATTGGCCAATTAGAGTGTACGCTTTGTATAAGCGACAGCACTTGTAGGCAGGCACTACCTGCAGTTAAATCATGCAGACTACTCTGACATACATGTTATTGCCACATACATTTTGGCCAGTTACTTAGAAGACTGATGATGGCTGTAAATCTCGTGGAAGTTGTGCATTTCATGAATAATACTGTCAAAACATTTACTCGTTTTGTAAAGCGTTTTAACAAATTATCGTTGAATTCATTACGCAACTGTTAATGTTTTCTTGAAGTCTCAAATGAGCATAATTAAATTTGTAATCAGAAACCCACTTCCGAATGTAAATGTTAACTCTACGTTAACAGATTCTTGCTTCAAATAAACAGTGATAATTTATTTCGTGTTGACCCCTTGTCTCAATAAAAAGGACGCAAAAATTATGCAGCATGTACAAAGTCATGTGCATACAAAGCATGGGTATATTGAGCGTTGTATTAACAAGCACACACCATGCAAGCGATTTATGCATGTTAAGTGGCAATATTTCATCAAATCTCAGGGCTATTGATAACTTTTGGGGTAAATTGGGTAATCAACCCCTGTTTTAGTAAATTCAATAGAGTTTTAGCAAAACTGTTCATCCGCTACTTTTGAGCTAAATTTGATTTTTCACACCCGTTTTTTTTAACTCAATTGGATAATTTTGGGATTGACATATATAAAATTATTTACAGGTGTTTTTTTTGGCCCGCTTTTATAGCCGAAATTCGGCTATTTTCCCAATCCCAAAAAGTATACTTTTTGCCCAAAATGTCGCAAAAAATTCCCAATTTCAAAAAAATTAAAAAAAAATAATTTTTTTTAGAAAGAAGTATCATATGCCAGCGCCCTCACACTACTTTTGGGGAAGGGGTCCGCAGTTCTTAGGAGGGGGATTTTTTTGTAAATGGGGAAATTTTTATTTTAAAAAAACAACAACTGTGTTTAACTGTTATAAACATATATTTCTATATATGTGACTGTCTAACGGACAGGAAGGTGAACTTTTACTCAATCTAATGACTATATAACAGTAATCTAATTTAAATGTGGGTCGGTAGTAAGGTTTTTTTTTCTTACCACAACACTTAATTGAATATTTTACTTAATGAGAATGTCATTATTTTCAGGTATCAGCAGTGTGAAATGCATGACGACATAGTACTAACTTTCAGTTATAGTTTTTAATAAGAAGATGTTTGATCCAGATTGTCTTTTACTGTAAATTATTGTACAAATACATATTCTTTGAAAACTAAAGACTGCATATTGAATAAAGCATTTATTGACCAGAATAAATGTAAACAAGAGCACCGCTCTTCTATTTTCTTTTTAAAGGTGAAGGGACTCTCATTTTCAATCACAAAGGAGAAAGGAGCAGAGTGAAAAGGGGGGTATAGAATGCGAAAAAAAACTCCAAAAAAAAACAACATCGGGGGGGGGGGGGGGGGGTATAGTGTGAGGGTGTGGTGGTGTGGTGGTCATTTGTGAGATGATCGTAAAAAAAAAATTAAAAAAAATGGGGGGGGGGGGGGGGGCACAGGGGATGGTTTGGGTGGAGTCTATTGTGGTATGTCAGGTAAGAGTAGTTTTGTCAAAGTAACAATCAAATCTAATCATAAATAAAGAAGTTATGGCAATTTTAGCAAAATTTTATAATTTGACCTTGAGAGTCAAGGTCATTCAAAGGTCAAGGTAAAATTCAACTTGCCAGGTACAGTTACCTCATGATAGCATGAAAGTATTTGAAGTTTGAAAGCAATAGCCTTGATACTTAAGAAGTAAAGTGGATCGAAACACAAAATTTAACCATATATTCAAAGTTACTAAGTCAAAAAAGGGCCATAATCCCGTAAAAATGACAACCAGAGTTATGCAACTTGTCCTTTTACTGTACCCTTATGATAGTTTGCGAGTGTTCCAAGTATGAAAGCAATATCTATAATACTTTAGGGGTAAAGTGGACCAAAACACAAAACTTAACCAAATTTTCAATTTTCTAAGTATAAAAAGGGCACATAATTCTGTCAAAATGCCAGTCAGAGTTACATTACTTTGCCTGCACAGTCCCCTTATGATAGTTAATAACTGTTGCAAGTATGAAAGCAATAGCTTTGATACTGTAAGAATAAAGTGGACCTAAACACAAAACTTAACCAAATTTTCAAAGTATAAAAAGGGCACATAATTCTGTCAAAATGCACGCCAGAGTTATCTAACTTTGCCTACCCAGTCCCCTCATGATAGTAAGTAAGAGTACCAAGTTTGAATGCCATAGCATTGATACTTTCTGAGAAAAGTGGACCTAAACGCAAAACTTAACCAAAATTTTCAAATTTCTAAGTATAAAAAGGGCAAATAATTCTGTCAAAATGCACGCCAGAGTTATCTAACTTTGCCTGCCCAGTCCCCTCGTGATAGTTAGTAAGTGTACCAAGTTTGAATGCAATAGCATTGATACTTTCTGAGAAAAGTGGACCTAAACGCAATACTTAACCGGACGCCGACGCCAACGCCGACGCCAAGGTGATGACAAAAGCTCATAATTTTTTTTCAAAAAATAGATGAGCTAATAAAATAAAACATTAACAAATATAACATTTCTGAACGATTCAGACGCTTTCCGCAGTTGCGTAAATTTCGGACATAAAATTCGGACACGGATGTTGTAACAGAAAAAGCTTTTGTCTTTATCTGTAAATTACTGTACAAATAAATATTCTTTGATACCTGAAGACTGGATGTTGAATAAAGCAATTATTGATTAGAATAAATGTCAATGAAACAAAACATTAACAAAAATAACAATTCTGAACGATTCAGGCGCTTTCTGCAGTTGCGTAAATTTCGGACATTAAATTCTGATGCGGATTTTATAACAGATTTTTTTTTGAGTCGGCGGTTAAAAAACAGGGTCGGTCGGTTAACCGGAAACAAGACTTCTTTTTTTTAGGACTATATTGGACAAAGCGATATTACGGACCGTGATATATTGGAGTCAATTTTCAACTATTAATCAGCGATTAAAAATTTTTTTTTTTTACATTTTCTGAAGGGAAAAAAATCAGTTTGGGGGCAAAAAAACAACTTATCAGGTGGGGACTGCAGCCGAAATTCGGCGGCAGATATTATAGATTGAGGGCCCTGTATGTGTATTGTATTTTATCTCAATTTATATTCAATTTCATCTAACAAAGTATTATATGATTTCGTTCTTTTAAATTGAATGATTATAAAGAGTGATATCAAATTTAGTATATCCCTAATCAGTGGACTTTTCGTGTGAAAAAAAGGCTAATGAATTTATTTTCCCAATTTCATGAAAATGTCGATAAAATTCCCAATTCCAAAACCATGGGCTACATGTATCTTCTCAAAAAGTGGGGAAAAAAACCCTGAATATAATAACAAGGGACAAAATTGTCACAAAACCAGGTTTTCATTGTGAAAAAAAATCTGATAAAGGGAGAAAACTCAAACTGAACTTTTGAAATGAACAAACAAAATTAACCCCCTTTGTAAGTTTGTTTTAAAATAAATCTATTTTTAGTCGTGGCGACCTTGACATTGGAGATATTGACGTGATTCTTTCGTGCGACACATCGTCCCATGATGGTGAACAAATGTGCCAAATGATTTTAAAATCTCATAATGAATGACATAGTTATAACCCAGACAAGCTCATTTATGGCTTTTTTTTACCTTTGAACTCAAAGTGTGACCTTGACCTTGGAGATATTGACGTAATTTTTTTGCGCGACACACCGTCTAATGATGGTTAACAAATGTGCCAAATGATTTTAAAATCTCACAATGAACGACAAAGTTATGGCCCGGACAAGCTTGTTCCGCCCGCCGGCCAGCCAGCCCGCCCGCATTCGCCAATCTAATAACCAGTTTTTTCCTTCGGAAAACCTGGTTAAAAATCTACTAAGGTTACTATATTATTCATACAAATGGAATTTAAAAAGGTACCTGTTCGTAACAAGAAACAATTACTGAAAATCTGATCAAAGTTCATTCATTTTTGCGTTGAATAAAACCGAGTGCGTGAAAATCGCTACAGATTTGATGAAGTTATGTCTGTTCAAAGGGATGCATCCTGTTTTCGGGTCATTTTGAGTTGAATACCTTGAAAATGAAAGTTGAAATCAGACGGGTCTACGAATAATTACCATAATATCACAAAGATTGATAAACGCTGGAAAGACTGCCTTCTTTTCTTCATGGGACGGCATATTATCTATACAGTACATTTTTGTACAGAAAATAACCAGTCTTAAAAATACACCCGTTGTTCATAAGAATTTCGTTTCGTGATGCAAGGTTTTTTACAGGAATTATGTTATTGAATTTGTATTTGCGTTTTAGTACGCTTTATTTTAAATTTAATTACGTTTTTGGTTATTTTTATTTTGTCAGTTATCTCTTAGTTATAATGCACCACTGAATGTCAATTGATATGTTAAATTTAAAAAATCAACTTTGGGAGGGGACCCGAAGTCCCGGGGCGCCTGAAAAAAAATCCTGTGGAAAGCAGTGTCAGGATTCTCGTTTGGTTGTGTTTGTATTTATTTTCAAGCGTAGTAATGTCAGTGAAACAAAATACTTGAAGTGCATGTTCTTATGGTAAATAAAATGATCTATACCGGGAAACTCTTGATATGAGGCTATGGTCTAATAAATTTAGAATTTTGTTTAGTTGGAATGATCTACAAGCGCACTTATTTGTCAAATTGTATGCTTATAAACTGGAAAGGTTATTTATACATGGTTGACAATAGTCACATTGATTTAATTTTGGTCAATTCAGTCAAAGTTATTGGTCTTGAAAGTTGAATTCTTGAAATTGAGGCATGACGGTGACCAGTATGAATTAATATTGTAGTGAAATAAGGTCACTTCCAACAGCCTTGCTGTTGGGCTAGCTCTTTAGCGACGTGGTTAAAGTGTCTGACTAACACTCTGGAGGTTGTGGGATCAATCCCTGGCTTGAGCTCAGTATTTTCACATTAATGGCGACGAGGCAAAAAAGTACTGTGAATGCGGGAATGGGTCTGAGCTGTTTAATGGTTTCTGGGAGGGCAATGCGGATGCAAGACATGCTGTAGCGGGCGTGTCTGGACCTTGAAACATTAAAAGGGGGAGGAGTGTGTGAAATAAGGTCACTTCCAACAGCCTTGCTGTTGGGCTAGCTCTTTAGCGACGTGGTTAAAGTGTCTGACTACCACTCTGGAGGTAGTGGGTTCAATCCCTGGCTTGAGCTCAGTATTTTCACATTAATATGTATAGTTCATTGAACTGATGTTCGTGCTGACATAGATTTTCAACTGTTCGTTTACTTACATAAACGTTATAGCGAAACATTACATGTGTCGGAAGATAACCTTACCGGTGGAAAACGAGCATTGTACTTCTTTTTCTTGCCTGGCATCTTGCTGCTGCTTTCACTTTTCAACGGAAATGACTGGCCATTTAGAAAGAAGCGAACAATTATATTGTTGTCGACTTGTATTTTGTACATTCAAACTCTGCCCGATTGGTTCTCAGCATTAATCAATTACAACCCTTGTAAAAAAATACCATAAAATTATTATCGATTTAAATTTGTGTTTTGTTTGTATAAAATACTTCGTACCATCGTTCTGATTATTAACTTAATAAATCTGTTAAGAGCCTCAAATAATCACTACTTGCAAAATCCGGGTGAATGGAAATAAAATTCAATCACACAAGTTATCTATAGATAGCGCGATGACCCGAATTTAACCCGGGACCTATATAAAAATAGCTCCCTGATTTAACAGATTTTAAAAGCTTCAACAAGACATGTCAATCGGCTAGTGTAAGGGGAATTAATTTAAAAATTCTTAATTCTCAATTTTAAACGAACTTACGTTCTAAATGCGTGCGTATTAGTTTCAATAAGTCCACAATCCGAGTCCTCACACAATGGAGCCTATATGCGCTGAAAGACCTCATTAACTCCGAAATAAACCCACTTAATCATAACGAACAGAGGGCTATAATAATAATTCACGCATTTATGACATTTTAACACGTCTGTCGGGAGAATTGTAAAAACATCGTCAAAATCATAATGTACTTTAATGTTAGGAACAAAAAAATCTTTGATAGCAAATTTAAACAAGAGATTGCCAAGCAATATGGTCCCCTACCGGCTCCACCATTGTCAGAAATTCCACCATTGTCAGATTATTTAATTTTTTTATATTTGTTGCCATAGCAACCGGAATTTTTGACGTAGGAACAAAATGAAATGACGTGCATAATGTCCATATTGCCATATATCCATTTTTCAAGTTTCATGAAAAAATATGAAGAACTTTTAAAGTTGTCACAGGATCCAGAAAACCACCATTTTCAGCAGTATTTCTAGTGTATTTGTTGCCATAGCAACCAGAATTGTTGACGTAGGAACAAAATGAAATAACGTGCATAATGTCCATATTGCCATCTATCCATGTTTCAAGTTTCATGAAAAATATTAAGAACTTGTAAAGTTATCGCAGGATTCAGAAAAGAGTGACGGACAGACTGACAGACTGACAGACTGACAGACGGACTGACTGACGGAGCGCAAACCATAAGTCCCCTCAGAGGAAACCGGTAGGGGACACTAAGATAAATCGCTGTCTCACTTATAATACGATTACCGAATTATAGCCATGATGGTAGCAGGCTCTTTCGGCCCCAAGCTTTTTCGGCCCAGTCCAGTAAAATTAATTGAAAACCATGATCGTTTTAAAAACTGTTACCAATGTTTGTAATTGTTTTGATTGTTAATTTTTTAATTGAATCGATTGTCGGTTTGTATGTTAAATATTGCATTTCATTAAAAGTTTAAATGATGAGTATTTGTTTCTATCTATAGATAGCGCAATGATCTGAATTTAACCCGGAACCTATACAAAAATAGCTCCCTGATTTAACAGATTTTAAAAGCTTCAACAGGACATGTCAATCGGCTAGTGTAAGGGGAATTAATTTAAAAATTCTTAATTTTCAATTTTAAACGAACTTACGTTCTAAATGCGTGCGTATTAGTTTCAATAAGTCCACAATCCGAGTCCTCGCATAATGGAGCCTATATGCGCTGAAGGACCTCATTAACTCCGAAATAAACCCAATTAATCATAACGAACAGAGGGCAAAAATAGTAATTCACGCATTTATGACATTTTAACACGTCTGTCGGGAGAATTGTAAAAACATCGTCAAAATCATAATGTACTTTAATGTTAGGAACAAAAAAATCTTTGATAGCAAATTTAAACAAGTGATTGCCAAGCAATATGTTCCCCTACCGGCTCCACCATTGTCAGAAATTCCACCATTGTCAGATTTGTTTTAAATTGTATTTGTTGCCATAGCAACCGGAATTTTTGACGTAGGAACAAAATGAAATGACGTGCATAATGTCCATATTGCCATATATCCATGTTTCAAGTTTCATGAAAAAATATGAAGAACTTTTAAAGTTATCACAGGATCCAGAAAAACCACCATTTTCAGCAGTATTTCTAGTCTATTTGTCGCCATAGCAACCAGAATTTTTGACGTAGGAACAAAATGAAATAACGTGCATAATGTCCATATTGCCATCTATCAATGCTTCAAGTTTCATGAAAAAATATTAAGAACTTGTAAAGTTATCGCAGGATTCAGAAAAGTGTGACTGACAGACTGACAGACAGACTGACTGACGGAGCGCAAACCATAAGTCCCCTCCGGTGAAACCGGTAGGGGACAATAAGATATATCGCTGTCTCACTTATATTACGATTACCGAATTATAGTCATGATGGTAGCAGGCTCTTTCGGCCCCAAGCTTTTTCGACCCAGTCCAGTAAAATTAATTGAAAACCATTATCGTTTTACAAACTTTTACCAATGTTTGTAATTGTTTTGATTGTTAATTTTTTAATTGAATCGATTGTCGGTTTGTTTGTTAAATATTGCATTTCATTAAAAGTGTAAATGATGAGTATTTGTTTGATATGTTCAATATTTGTTTTTTTTGTCCGTTATTTAGCAGTTCTTAACGGAATTATTGCACAAACGTATAAAAGGGCAATTATTGTGTTCATTGGTATCATAAATCATTATGCTATCTGTGTTATTCTAAGGCTACTAGTTTTGTTATTGTGCTGTGAAATTTGGTATGATATTGGATATTATTTGTGTTAATCGTAAATAAATTATAACAAACAGTGTAAGTGTACGTGTTTGTGAATTTGTGATGGAGGTTGACGCGTGTTTGTTTTGTAAGAAGGCCATTCGCTCGCTGCAGCATGGCATCACGTGTGACGTTTGTGACCGATGGCAGCAATGCACCTGCAATATAGGTAAGTGTTTATGCAAAGCCTATTGAATATAATGTCTAAAATTTTTCGACAGCCAATAATTGTCAAATATATTCGATTTTCTATTTATGTCCAATTAACACAGACTTCCCCTTGCCCCTCACAAGTTTTAATTTCAGAGTATATTTCTCATCTATAATCTGCATATGTTTCGTTTATACAAATACCAATATACCAATATTAGAAAATTGTATATGGATATCAACAGAATCTATTATAGCCGACCTAGTACGCATACATGTATACTTTTGGTAACAAATACTAACAATTAAATTCTAACTTCTTTCGCGAAATATTGTAAAAATGCTTTTTAAGTGAAAACTGAGATATAGAATGCAAACGTGCAAACATGGATTAATCTTATGGCCTAATTAAAATTTGTTAATCTGGTGACACATGTATTTTACAACCGGATAAAGGTCATAAAACCGGGCATAGGTGCGGTGCTAGTCAATGACTTCACTCGATAATGAAAGACGGGGTCAAATCAAATCAAATAAATTTTATTTTGAGTCGGCAAGACATATAACAAGTAACATAAGCTGCAAAGCTTTTGAACCGACTACACAACACATGTAAACAGTAAAGCATGAGTAAAACAGCTAAAGAGAAAAGTTGAATACATGTTTAAGGGTAAAACACAGATAAAGACAATAATTACATGCAGCATTGAACTGAATTTGACAATAGTAGATCTAGTATATATTCTAGGTCTTTGATAAATTGGTTAACTGTTTTATCAAAACAATAATGCACAAAAAGCTGTACCAGCAGCAGAGTCAGTGTATGACATAATATAATTTCAATAGAATACATAAGCATATCAAAATCATATCAAAGCATTAATAGAAAAAAATAGAATAAAATATTCTAGGACTTTGATATAGGGGCTAAATGTATTATCAACACAATAATGCACAAAAAGCTGGACCTGCAGCAGAGTCAGTGTATGACATAATATAATTTCAATAGAATACAAAAGCATATCAGAAATCATATCAAAGCATAAATAAAAGAAAATAAAATAGGAGGAAATTAAAAACTGTGTAGGAAGCTGCTGATCTAAACCTGCAAGTAGGTCTAAAAACTGCAATAAGACGGCAACGTAAGAAACTGAATTCAAAAAGAAACACAAAAGTGCGACTGATAAAAAAGTGCTTAAGACGAATATCACCTCGAATCAGATTCGAGATTAACTGATCAGCAGCTTTCTCACAACAAAAACAGAATAAAAGCATGGAACAAACTATAAGCAAGCATCAAAATAGAGCAAGAAACAACTAGATGCAAACTATAAGCAAAATAAAATAATAATACATAAGACAAAGCAAAGACAGCAAAAGCAACTAATCACAGTGTGGCATGCAGCTCCAGAGAGAATTGTTCCTAAGTAACTTTACAGGCAGAACATTTACATTATTTGCCATTCCAGTGCATCATAAAGCTTTTGAATTGGTTAAAGTTACTAGCTTTTCTTTAGCTTTCTGGTAAGGCATTTCATAGAGTTGGAGCCGCAAGCCGGAAACTGTAAATACCATACTTAGTAGTCTTGACTTGGGGAATCTCAAGAAGATTGGTATACATGTATATGAAATGATAACGAGATTCACGTTTGATAACCAGGTCATTTAGAACAGGTGGAGATATACTATTTACAATTTTGAATGTTTCAAGGGCCATAACTCTGGTTCTTCTAATATATAGACTAGGCAAATTAGCTTTTGTCAGTAATTGGTCATACGAACTGTTGTAATCGTCATATACAAAGCGATGAGCTCTCTCTTGTATTTTTTCAATTTTGTCTGGGTTGCTTTTAGAGCAGAAATGCCAAGTTAGAGGGCAGAAACTTAAATTTGAGAGGATAAATGAATGGAAGATGGTCAATCTACTGAGACGACAGAGGTTTTTACCTATTCTTTTCAGAATGTTAAGCTGGTTTGCTGCCTTACTATCGATGCTACTTATGTGGTTATCAGAAATTAGGTTTGAGTCTAAATTTACTCCAAGAAGTTTGAAAACATCGTCACATTTAATGTTTGTGTTTCTTATATCGAAATAAGGGTTTTTGGAAGCGGTTCTTTTTCCAATAGCTTTAGCTTGAAACTTGTCGGGAATAGCTTGCATACAGTTAAAAGTTAACCAGTCTATTAGGACATTGATTTCTTCTTGAAGAACTTTAACAAGGTCGTCAAAATTTGTGGAGCAATAGGAAAGTGTGTTATCATCTGCATAATTATAGAGTGTGCCCTTGTGAATAAAATATATCATTAATGAAGACATTAAATAGGACAGGCCTGAGTATGGAGCCTTGAAGCACGCCCTTGATAATATGAGCCCAGGAGCTTACCGAACTACCTATTTTATGTGTTGTTTCCTATGGGATAGATACGAAGTTAAAAGATCAATAGAGTTTTTAGAAAGACCGTGACATATACGTCTGGATAAGAGAATGTCATGGGGCAGGCAGTCAAATGCCTTAGATAGGTCCATCAGAACCGCAGCAACATATTGGTTGGAGTCTAATGCAGATTTCCAATCCTCGACAAGTTTCAAGCGTGTTGTTTGGCATCCATGTCCTTTTCGAAAAGCACATAAAAAGTTATTGAACATTTTTATCAAATTGAATGGTTAGTTGATTAGCCAAAGAAAGTAATTATGTGAATGCTGTCAATAAGAACCATTTTTACTCTGCTTGCTTATGCAATTTAATTGATTATTGTTTTGAAAATTATGAGGTTTGTTGTGTCAATTCACAAGTGAAAGAGTTTATTATTATTATAGTCTCATCCAAAAACATGTATATGTAATAGAAATAAATTTATAGTTTGTTTTATTTTCAAAACCGTCTCAGACTCTTGTATCTAGTCTATAATAACGCCTCATTATGACGACGACATACCTGAAGCGAAAGACAAGATAATCTTTTTCCAATCGAATAATCTTCAAAAAAGATGCAATAATACTGTAATTAACAATATTCCATATTTTTAAAGAGTATCGACCAACATATTTTCAACGATTTATTCAAATAAAAATGGGGCCGAAAAAGCCTTGCAGCTAGAGTTTCACTTCTTTATATTGTACTAAAAAATTGGGCCGAATGAGCCTGAAATTAGGGCCGAATGAGCATGAAAAAAAACGGAGCCGAAAGAGCCGACAACCGTTATGATTGTACATGTACACTATTTAATATTATATGTGACCTATCAGATTCAATAACAATTAACGTAACTACACACATTTATTAGAGCACAAAGATGACCTTACGTCGTTACCAAAATAAAATATTTTATTTAATGCTTTCCGGTGGTTTATAGAGAAATATCAGTGAATTAAAACTGATAATTTCACTGTTTCAAACAGTGAAAATTATCAGTGAGAATTATCGATAATTTTCATTGTTTACTGTGAAATGACGTCATTTTTTTGACAAAATGACGTCATTATCCCAGCAAAATTCGTTAGTTAAACTCTTGAACAATGTATATAAACTGTGAAAAATGCATTAAATAAAAAGAAAATTTGTTGGATTCGGTGGATTATCGACTTTAATTCACTCGTGATCATAGAAAACATATATTTTCACTCGTGGCTGCGCCACTCGTGAAAATATTATTTTCTATGATCACTCGTGAATTAAAATCGATAATCCACCGGATCCAACAAATATCCTCTATAAAATCCGCCGTTGTTGTAAGTGAATTTATTTTATAATTATAATCGTATTGTAGTTTATGGAACACGGTCGGCGTAAAAACTATACAGCGGTAGAAAAAAATCAAATAAATACAATACACCATGACAGAGTCTCTATCCAGGGGGTGGATCGTACGCAAGTAACTGGCGTGGCGTAAGTGAGAAAAATAGAAACTGGTGTTCAAAATGGCGGTTAACGGGTGATTTTTGAATGTTTTGGTCGGAATTTTTGAAAGGTTTGTACATTTACCATATTTATTAGACATTGTCCTTATGCGCAGGATGATCTACTTATATTCATTTAACCTCGGTATAAATCCTGAAGATGCATTATTAATATTTAAAAAGTTATTGAAGACTTTATACGCAAATGCCTCATTGTTTACGATTGACACGGTTCATTTTATGTGCATTTTTAAACCATATATAAGGGTTTCTCAGCAGTTTTCATGGAAAGGTGGACCCAAGAACCATCATAGTTTACCTTGTATCAGCACCAGGATGCTTCCAACAGGCAATCGCAATATATGCATCAAAATTCGAAAATTAAACCCCATTTCAATAACTGGTGAGCACAGTACCCCCACTTTCAGTGATTGGTGTTTATTCAAAAGTCAGAGTACACAGAAAAAAAGAAAACATAATAAAATACGCATGTTTACATTTGCTTTTTAAATAAGTGATGCGTAACTATATTTTGTGAAGTCACAATAAATTGGCATAGAAGAGACATGAACGATATTTTTTTCAATTCACATGCGAACTTATTGGTTGCATTTGTGCACAAATTATTTCGAATGCTCACAAATGGCTTTTATCGTGCGCAAATAATAGTGAATTAGTGCGCACGTATTCACATGTAGGTACACACGCTTACATGCGCGCTTGTAAATGTTTATGTGCGCATGCTTTAAGTTCTGCGTTCGCTCGTTTTGCTTTTTCATTGACCTATTTATCACATGCGCACGTATTGCTTTTTTTTTCGCTCGTATTGCTGTTAATTGCGCACATATTGATATCTCGTGCACATGTTTTCATTGAAAATGCCTTCGTATTTATACACACTTCCGTGCCGCAAGTATTCATTTTAGTCCAAATAATTAGACGTATTATACCGATTACGTCTCAACGGTTTACTATATTTTTCTATTGCAAATTGATTTCAACGTATTTTTCAGTTAGTCTTGTTAATGCATTAAATTATCATTTGTGAGACATAAATGAGAACGATTACCCTTTACATGTGTGAGAAATGTGCAAAAACACCACTTGTGTAAGTGTAGAAAAATGGGTTATTCTTTAACGCAGAATTACTTTGAACTAGATCAAATAACACAAGGGGCTACACATGAGTCATCCTGAATAAATCACGGCAAAAGTATCCAATCATACAGAGAAACAAGTTAATTATAACCGGCCAATGACGTTAAACTATGCAACTTTCAACTTACACAGTGCCAAGCCTATATGGCAACAAACAATGGTAATGTTTTCTGATTTTGGATATCTTTACTTGTTAGTTTTAATTAACCTTTTTCTTATGCCATTAGAACAATATTGTCTATTTTTATGTTCAATAATTTGTGCATGATTATTTTGCGCTGTTATATGAATTTGCAGCTACATGAAGTTTCCGACATGACTTCCTGTCGGAACTATACAAATGACCTAAAACGAAATGAAGTGGATGTATATCATATTTGTAGGAGTAGTATTCACTATTACGTGCGCACGTGAACACATTAGTAATGCGTGCGCAAGTATTTGACAAAAAAAAATACTCATGTGCCCGCTATGCCGTCGTGAAATAGTTTAAACCTTCCAATAACACAAAGAATCCATATCGTTCACATTTTTATTAACTGTAATTCTACACACAGTTAAGACACACTTATTGTTCATGAACAAATGAGTCGCGTTCTGAGAAAACTGGGTTTAATACATGTGCGTAAAGTGTCGTCCCAGATTAGCCTGTGCAGTCCGCACAGGCTAATCAGGGACGACACGTTCCGCCTAAACTTGAGTTTCGGTAAGGAGGGACTTCCTTGAAACTAAAAATACCATAAAAGCGGAAAGTGTCGTCCCTGATTAGCCTGTGCTAATCTTGGACGACATTTTCCGCACATGCATTATGCCCAGTTTTCTCAGAACGCGGCTCAAATATAGAGGGAGTCATTGAATGTGTATTCCACGCAGTCTAGCAACGTCATTTTTATATCTGTGAGACTTAAATCATATATAATAGGAGATTTATTTTATGTGTTATTACAGATGGAATCGTCCAACGGAGATCAAATTCAATACGAAGAGTGCGGTGTTGCATTATCATGTGCATACTCTTTAAAGCGGCACATGCAGCTTCATAGTGATTCCACATACGAGTGCGATTATCCAGAGTGCGGAAAAACATTCAAGTGTAACAAATCTCTGCAGCGTCACACCCGTTCCCACACCGATGGTCCAAAAGTCTGTAGTCAGTGTGGGAAGGAGTTCACAACGACGTATTGGCTTAACAAGCATAAAATGAGATTCACCGAGGCAAGGCATCGAAGTATTCATGTACGGTATGTGCGAAGCCATGTCAGTCGGGATACGCACTTCAACAACATTTGAGTTCACATTCGGATGAAAAAAAATACACATGTGAAATATGTTCGAAGTCATACAAAACCCCATCAATTCTTCGAAAACACAAATGCAGCCCTCCGGACGATGGAGAAGGAAAGCATGCCTGTGCAACATGCACCAAAACATTTCAGACAAGGAGGCTGTTGAAACAGCACATGAATAAGCACGATGCTCCCAAATTTTCTTGCCACGTCTGTGGAAAAATGTTCAAATGGAAGCATTGCATGAAAAATCATGTTAAGCAATGTGGTGTGGAAATAAATAAAGGGTAATTCGAACACTCTTTCTTGTAAAACAACTTTTGCCACTGTTTCACTGTTTACTTTTTCATTATTTTAATTGTTTGTTTTAAAGTTGAGTGACAGTTTTTGTTTAATTAGCGAAATTCCTATTCAAACCAAAAATCACAATTTATCCTTTAATTAATTTGAGCTTTATCGTCGTTTTAATGGTAGTAATCAGGAAATCAACACTGACAGTCTTTTTGAAGTTATTTTTCTCGAGTGTTTTGAAACTTATAGGCTTTCATTATATGACATGTTTTAGGCCATAATTTTGACTGTATTACACATCCGTTCGTTTATAAATAGGATAGGAAAAATAGATTTTAATAATTAAGTTATCACAGTTGATTTTTTAAAAGTTTTTTGTTTACAAGCTGTATGTTCTATATTAAGAGTAGACATTCTGGAAATGAGTGTTTGTTTTTGTTTACACGTAGTTGTTTTTGTTCTTATTTCCCAATATGCACATTCCGATAATATGTGATTTTGTAAATTTGTCTGTGATTATAACACAAGGACACATAGAAAATCAAAAAAACATGTATACATAGTGTTCGGATTTAGGCATATTCATTGTTAATATATTTAAACAGATTTTGTGTTGGAATTCATGCAAAGGTTTTATATAGTATGGATTTTGGTGCTAGTTAAGTTTCATATAAGTGACATAAACCATACATTAATAACGTAATATACTTTTCTAGTCGTTTAAAGTTGGCATGCAGTCTGAGTGTGCTCACATTTTATTGTGATAAATATCCCCCCCCCCCCCCCTCCGAACCGCTGTGATTATCATTACAAATAGTAATGTGATTTTATGTTTCATTATTATTACATTCGTAAATAGTAACACAGTGTGTGTTAATACCGAGGGTCGTGTTATGAGAAAACTGGCCATAATGCATGTGCGTAAAGTGTCCCAGATTAGCCTGTGCAATCCGCACGGCTAAACAGGGACGACACTTTCTGTCTGAATTGGATTTTTTCTAAGAAGAGAATTCATTTAAACGAAAAATGTGATAAAAGCCGAAAGGTTCGTCCCTGATTAGCATGTGCGGACTGCAAAGGCTAATCTGTGACGACACTTTACGCACATGCATTAAGCCCAGTTTTCTCAGAACGCGGCTCCCGTGTCTCTAGTCATTTTACATTTATTTGAATTTATTTTGAATCATTATTTAAATGTTAATAAACGTAACAATAAATATAGTACATTTTATTACGTCTTATTTGTATGGAACAGTTCATGTGTGTTATATTATACACATTCATGCATTCATGTAAAACACAAACATGAACAGTTTTACCAGCAATTCAATTTATAAAGAAAAAAACGTTAATATTTATAGTTCGCTGTACTTGTCACGCGGATTTAAGCCACAAAACGGGTAATACAACTTTTACCGTGTCACACAAATATTAGTTACTTTAAATCTCATACTGATCAACATTCCGAGAACACTTTAAATAAGAAAACACGCCTCGTTGACTTTTGTTATTTGTCTCTGTTGCAAATTATCTGACAAAGCTTTTCCATGATTTCCGGGAGACAAATATTGTTCCCAGATTGGTTTAAAGGGACTATGATAACTAAAGTGTATACATAGATATAACAATGTAAGGAATAAAATATAGAAATACTCCTTTTTACTTAGACAAGTCTTAACCAAAAATAGCGCAATACCAAATGGTAAATGTTAAATTTAAACAACAAAATCACTGAAAATGCCTTTATAAATAAATACAAAACAGATTTCAGCATCATGGTTCATTAACCAAGGACAATTGTGAAGTTACCTATAAACACATATATCAAGTGTGGGTTATTCTCCATTTGCTATTTGCGGAGATAAGTTGTTTGGAGAAAAAATGAGGGGTCATATTCCATAATGATATTAATCATTACGTCATTATTACTTGTTCAAATCTTCAGGGTTGTACATTTACTTTCCAAATAGGCAAAAAACCAATACGTTTTCATTTTATCACCTAAAATTGTCATGAGGCTGAAATTGTAATGTATAACAATTACATGTTCTTACTCGTTTCAGCCTGATATGCATTTTTCCACGTTAAGATTAAGAATAAAATATAAATCTGTATGCTACTGGTTTACAACAGGCATCGTTCCTGAAGTTTAATCATACCCAATCTGACCCTCACAAAAAGATATTGAAAAATGTTGCCTTTTTATGCAATACGTATAGTTGTTCTGTTATACTAACACTTGCTTAGCAGTCTTGTGTTCACCCTGGGCAGGTAAGCAACTTACAAAAATATGTTTTAACATAAATATTATTATATTACATTCGACAATACCTTAACAAACACATATCTGACTATTTTACAAGACAATTATTTATAAATTTAGTACGGTTATATAAAATGTTGACATTTCAGAAAAGGGTAAAGATTAAACAACTCGTATTTTAAAATAATGTCATGTTAAAATACTGCTAACATGAAATGATATCCGTTGCATAACTTATTCTTTGCTTATACAAAATAATTTATGTATGATTAAAACAACATTGTCAATATGAATCCTCTTTTAATGTCAAAGTCACTTTAATCCTGCTATTATGAAAAGAGCATTATTTGTTTTATTTAGAGTTCGTTTAAATCATTAGATGAAATTCCAAGTCTTAAAGAAGGTAGTATTTTTGATTCATTAACTTTGAAGTGTTCCCGTATCGACTGAACCCCTTTCGGAATTCCACCGAGGTTGCTTATTGTTCCCTTCTTTCCTCTGTGCGGAGCCCTTATGTCAAACTCATGGTTTCTGAAACATAAGTGTTTGTAGCATAGAGAGAGAAATCCAAAAATGCAATTAAACTTAAATAATGTGTTATGATGTTCCCGAAGGAAGATAGATGTATATAGTCTTTGCACCGTCTGTCGGTCTGTACATCTGCCCATAATTGTGTTTCCGGTCCATATCTTTGTTATTAATCTATGAATTTTAAATCAACTTGGCACACATGTATAGCACAGAATAATTGTCACGCGCAATTCCCAGATCTCTATCACAAAGGTCAATGTCACAATTATCCTGTCTATGTCATAATTAATAATTTTGCATTGATAGGCGCGTCCTGTCTATATCTTTTCCATTAATGGATGGATTTTAAAATAACCTGACTCAAATGCAAAAGAACAGTATAGCGAAATGTCGCGCGGAAGATCCAGGTACCTACGTCATAGGTCAAAATCACACTTAGACTGTCAAGGTGATATATCATGAGTGTGCTTTTATAGGTATATCCAGTCCATATATTTGCTATTAATGTAATAATTTAAATAACATTGTCAGAAAAGTCGCTCACAGCCCCTGTCTCAAAGATCAAGGCACGCTTAGACTTTTAAGGAGTGTGCATTAATAGGTGTGTCCGGTCCGCATGCTTGTCATTCATCAATGGAATTGAAATAGCTTGGAACAAATTTGAAGCGCAGAGAGAAAAAAAGTCGTGCGTACGACTCATGTCCATTTCTCTTATGTCATCGGGGCCATGTGTCATCCTCTGGAGACAGTTCTTGTTTTGTTCGTCTTTTTAATTTAACATTGAAAGACGTTTCATTCAATATAACAATTGAAGCATTTAGAGATAAATAAACAAAAAGTGTTTGTTATACCGAACAACAATTCGTGTTATCCTCGACGAGTCCAATGCAGTGTGGCTACTGTCAGTTTCAGTCGGACGCATCTCCTCCGTGACGTCATCAGGCGTCTCGTAGCGGCGTGCTTTGGCTGTCTTCATCCGAAACGAACTGGAATTAAAATTATGTTTAATGAAATATTTGCAAAACACTTTTATTTTATTGTTCTTTCTAATTACATTATTCTCATTTTGTAAACTGATTATGAATGCATATACTGAAGCACAGATATATGTAAAGTTGTCACTATCTTCGAACTTGTCATAACTATACGATATACTTGTCAGTTATGTATTGCACATTCTGTTTCTAGACTTTTGTATAAACAAATCAGTAACAGTTTTAAATACATAATCTAGTTGAGACACAAATACGCCTTATGTTCATAAAGATGTTGAATGCACCTTAAAAATGTTAAGAACGATCAACGTTTTTGTAATCAAGTGAATGCTAATTCAATCGTATTTTAAAATGGGCTATATGGCTAATTGATATTAAACGTCGATAACCGCGGGCTCGATTTCAAATTGACAAAACATTATGTTATTTCTGTGGTCTACATTTAGATTAACAAATATTTGTTTTTGTATTATTTAAAATTATGTAAAATAATTATAATATTATATATGTGTACATACCGACCAGGCTTTAATCGCATAGCATGCAGCTGAGAGATCTTGCCCATATCTGATGCAAGCATAGCACCGGAAGGAACGCCGTTACTATTTGATGCCCTTTCGGCAAGTTCACCCATAAAGTTCTCTGCCACTAGTGTAGAAACTGACCGCCAGTTGTAGGCACTTCCTTTTACCAGTCTGTATAGTAGTATATGGGCATCTATGCTACAAACAAGCCCTTCGAACGTTACTCTGGGGATCCCTTTCACGTACTGAGAAGGTGGAGGAAATGCGGCGAAGTCATACCTGTTCATCAACCATGCTTTTAGTTTGAGTGATCTTACACACCTTTCAAAAGCTGGAATACCTGGCTGATCTTCAGCCTCGTGCCACTGACGCAAAATTTTACAAAAGTGCGCTTCAATGTCGTGACCACCCCTAAGCAGTTCCTCTTGCACATCTTCCGCAAACATTGTTCTAACGAAAGGGTCACTTTGTTGATGTAATATTTTTCCGTCGTCTCTTACCTCTAACATTGCTGGGCGAAGATAAGTTTTTCCACTCTGAGCTACCTGTTTCCAAGGATCAATTTTTACATCACCAAGTCCATTTTTGATCAGCTTTGACTTCAGATTTGTACGGATGTGCGTCCCATCCATTACCTTTACTTCCAATTGCTGACGCTCGCCAGAAAATTCCGGTGAATATAAGGGAAAAAATGATGTACTTTTAGGAAACGTCTCTGTGCGAACATTGTCCTGGTCCTGTTCAAGAAGGACCTCTTCTGATACGTGCGAATTATTAAGCCATTCACTCTTTTTCGTTGGCCAAATACATCTTGCAAACGATATTGCTACAGCTTCTTTCGGGTATTCTTTTTTTCTAAGACATTTCAGACAAAGTGAATGTAACGAAGGTATACAACGATGTTTGTTTCTTATGCTTTTAACTTGTGAAAGATTAGATTTTACACCTATCGAAGAGCACAGCATTACAATTTTTTCTCCTTTAGGAAGAGTTTTGCGGATAACAATCCCGACATCTGATAATTTGATTGAAAGATAATGAATTATTGAATTCAGCTCGTCATGATTAAAGACGTTTTTCATTAACTCTGGTGACTTTAATAGTGTCTCAATAAATGTGACATCAGTCTCGTGCCATTTTTTTCGTTTAGTGTTCTGAAGAACTTTCAAAATGTTTTCATAATCGCAATAATCAAGTGTTATAACTGCTTCCTTAGCAACACGGTGTGTATCTTCCTCTGAGTTAAGTACAATAGTTGACTGTTTGCGTGCATATTCTTTCTCGTTATTGGAACCACCTGTCTCAGAATCACTGTCTTTGCTGGTTGAAATATCATTAGACTCACCGGATGAGTGTCCTACACTTCTAAGAACTTCTATAACCTCATCATCAAAACCCACAGCATCTTCCATGCTTATGGTATCGGAACAATCTGCTGTATTTGAAGCATGTTCATTTGACCTATTGTTTTGTTTCAAAGTCGCAACAGCTGTTACAATAGGCGGACATAATTCGTTTGAATTATGAACAGCAAAGAATTGTCGGATTGTTTGCAATTCACCGTTAGCCCTTACTTCCGCCTCTGTTACTAGCTCATATGTCGGGAGTCGGAACATGTCATCGATATGATCGATAATTTGTGACTTCGTCATTTTTGTAATGTCGGACCATATCTGTCTTTGCAATGCGAATAAAGACAGGGGCTTATCATCGCTGCCGTAGTCTTTAAGTTTGAAAAATTGGCCATCAAAAGTTATACAAGGCATATGTATGTCGAATTTCTTGCATTCGTTCAGCACTTTGTCCAGTATTCTCCTACTTGTAGGAATAGTCAAACTATACCCTTTATACAGGTATGCAATGGGTATGCCATGGCCCAGTTCCCGGTGCCAAAGTCTATTCATGTCACTAAGGAGGTACACGAGTACCTCAGAAGCTATCGGCTTCTGATATTGATACGCTTCGTTCAATAGTTTTATTGCTTTATGAGCATTTTCAATCAGGTCGTTTATGTCGTTCAAACATTGTGTTACGTTTGTGACATCACTTTGCTGGCGATAGTACATGTCATGCTCATCAATATCTTGTTCATTTCTCGGAAACGAATTTGATAATATGGAGGGAAATTCACCAAGGAATTCGGCTTCGTCAGCAACTTCTTTGATTTGCGATTTCAACGTTTTAGCACGTTCAGAGAGTTTTTTTGGCTTCATAGGCACGTCTGCATAATATACATCAATGACTTCATCAATCACTGACGTGACCAAATCAGGTTTAGGCTTCAAACGAAACACGGTGGTTGATTCCTTGGACCAACTTATGTAAATGTGTTCTTCAGCACGTAGGACGTTTGTTTCAAGCAGACACTGGATAATGTGTCTTTCTTTTGGTTTGTAAAACACGGGTGTATTTCCGACAAATTCACTGCAAGGACATTTAATTTCGACTGATACTATCTTATCATTGCATCGAAGCGCTCCGTCTGGAGAAATAACCATTACATGCGTACTTTGTTTATCTCTAATAATGTGTGCTCCTACCTCATAAAAAGTAAAGTTAGGATAAAACACTGGCATTATTTTTCCAACAATCGTGGCTATTGCGTTTATTTCATTGGTAGATCCGTGGTTCATTGCCAATTTAGAAGCTTCCGAAACCTCCTTTGTAATGGGCTTTGCACAAAACTTCGACTCAAAGAAGTATTTTTGCACCTTCAAAGTGTTTAAACCAATACTATCATGAGCAACACTTCCAGTTACTTTTACCGAATCACGCAATGTAAACCACTCAGGTGATCTTTGTTTAATATATTCGGTAGGTAATTCTTCTTTCTCAAGTTTATTTCGCATTTCTCTGTAATTGGGTTGTACTGTTAAGTTACATAAGTCTTTCTTGTACAAATATCCTACATTATTAACTATGGAACATGCACTAGATATGCCATCTATCGTGTCAAGCAGGCCTTTCATACAAATGCGAAGCTGATACATAACTGTTTTCATTTGTTACATACGAACTTATACTTTCCACCATTCGTTTCCTTCAATTTCTTGTCAACAGACTTAAGATACACTGCCTTTTTAGAATATGCTATGCGTAGATCTTTAATGACACTGCTTATTGCACTAATTGCTTTTGTACTAGATTCAACATATTGCAGTCTAGTGTTGTCATTGTAGATTTGCATTATATCAGCTTTTCCAGAATCTAAAATCTGTTG
Organism: Dreissena polymorpha; assembly: GCF_020536995.1. Classification (NCBI taxonomy): domain Eukaryota; kingdom Metazoa; phylum Mollusca; class Bivalvia; order Myida; family Dreissenidae; genus Dreissena; species Dreissena polymorpha. The sequence goes on along the minus strand of NC_068357.1, from coordinate 111,201,899 downwards.
AAGAAAATGCTTGTATTGTTCAATTACCATCAATATTTAATCTTGATGTTTTTTTATGTCACACAATTTCGGAGGATCTCTCTGATCTAGCAAATAGACATCTGCTGACTGTGGAATTATCTTTTTGCCATCGAACATCACGGTGAATGAACAATCTTTCATTGCATTTCCATATGCACATATATTATCCGTCAGAATTCCTGGATCAACACTGTCCTTTACCAATATACCTTTTGGTTGATATTCGCGCAGTTGGAAATCCGATGGTACCGGTAGGTTAATGTCAGACTCCTCGGGGTCGTAGTAACCCAGGTCACTGTGGTGTTCATTAACCCTTCCTTCATGGGTAAATTCTCGCATATCCCTGATAAACTGTCCTCCAAGTAATCGTTTTCCGGTCCAGAAAAACTCCTTTGTTTCTTCGGAATACCGCATAGAAGAGGTATTCGAACAATCATACCATTTCAGTGTATCGTCAAATAATTTATATGATAAAGAAGATGTGGAAAACTTTCCCTCTGCTACAAGACGCCTTAGTCTTTCAATGGTCATATCTAAATTTTGATTTTTGAGTTCCACAAAACACGAATTATTTTCAGTGTCATAGTGGTATTCATTTTTGTCATGTTTGCCGAATAGCAATTGCTTTTTTGTAGATTTAAGTTGATTTGTTTTCTGCGCCAAAGGGGATTTAAGAAAAGTATCACTAGCTTGGTGTTTTGGTGAAAGGAAACGTTTCCGCTTTGAAGATGTCGGTGTATAGTTAACCTTTTTTGCATAAAAAACGGGTGATTTAACAACGCATAGTCGTTTTGCCGCAGGTGACTTAATAGGCGTTTTGGTTCGATCAGATTTTACAACATTGCATTTCGACCTTTTTTTGTACAGGCTTAGACGACTCTTGGTTTTGTACCGTGCCATTCTTCAAAAACGTCCCCTGAAAAGTACATTTGTGAAGTATTTCGATTTGTTTTCGGTTACACAACCTGCAAACTTAAGAACTTTATTGTGTTGATTCGTTCCAATTTAAATTTATACCGTAACGTTCACAAATATTTTATCATAAACTTTTTAAAAACTATTTTGTGTTTTATCTCGGAGTTTATTATGCCCTTTATAAAATAATCCATATACCCATGACATACCATACCAGTTTTAAACAAGATACAAGCAATGTTTTTCGCGTTTAACAGCGCAAATAAAAACAAATAAGTAAATCATTTTAATAAGATGACACAAAAGAAACTTAAGCTCCGCTGCCGGACACAGATGCCCCCGTCCCAGCAAAAAAGGGGGCCTTGACACCCATCACTCAATCATATGATGACATTTCGAACGGAAACCAATTTAACACTTAGTGTCATGGTGACCTTGACCTTTAAATGCATGACCCCAATATCAATACAGGTCAGCATCTGTCCAATGCCAATGCACAAGTATCAAGACAATCGGATAACTCGGACACGACTTTCACACTTATTGTTACAGTGATATGGATCTTTGACATAGCGACCCCAATTTCAATAGGGGTCATCTACTGGCCTAGGCCAATGTACATGCGAAGTATCAAGCCATCGGTCCATTCGTTGCCGAGCTATTGATCGAAAACGATATTCCTACTTATTGCGACAGTGACCATGAACTTTGACCTAGTGACCCAAATTTCAATAGGGGTAGGGCAAATGCACATGGAAAGTTTCAAGCCAATCGGTTAAATAGTTGATAAGTTATTGATCGGAAACGAACTGGTTTACCGACAGACAGACAGACCGACAGACAGACCGAGCAACCGACATGCAGCAAAACAATATACCCCCTCTTCTTCGAAGGGCACAATTAAATAATATCATAAAACGATTTTTGAAAAACAAATACCGAAACAGTGACGATATACGTTTATTCTACCATGTCCCGATTTATCAATTATTCATTCATTTTTAATTATATAGTCATATAAAAGATAAACATTTAGGCCAAATTTAAACTTATTGTTATGTGTATCTATGTGTACAAGTAGATGAGAAAGTGGAATCACCGGTAAATGCTCTTGATAAGAACAAACGATATATTCATGCACAATAGATTTGTCTTAATAAGAAACAAATAAAAACATTTGCATTTCCCTGGACCATTAGACCTTTTTTCACAATTCACTGAAATTAAAAGAATTATAAGTAGTCATCAATATACCGATGGTATCTTTAAACGCAGAAAGCTAAGTTGTGAGGAATGGAATTGTAACTGCACAAAGGCCCGTATTCACAAACGTTGAAAGGCTAAAATATAGACTAAGACTGAGATTTTCAATCATTTATCTAGCGATATTAAATCATGCTTTAATAATGAATGAAAAGTGGTATTTGTGTAAATCTTTTTATATTAAATGTGATTTTTGTATGATACGAATTGTAGATAAAATGATATTTTGATTCTTTTTTATGTCTGAGTCAATAAATCAGACTTAAACGTTGGTGATTTCAAGCCTTGTTTTTATGTACACATACCAAGTGTGCTTTTTGAATAAACACCAGTTACTGAAAGAGGGGGTACTGTGCTCACCAGTTATTAAAATGGGGTTTAATTTTCGAATTTTGATACATATATTGCGATTGCCTGTTGGAAGCATCCTAGTGCTCATAAAAGGTAAACTATAATGGTTTTTGAGTCCACCTTTCCATAAAAAACTGCTGAGAAACCCTTATATATGGCATAAAAATGCACATACAATGAACCGTGTCAATCGTAAACAATGAGAATCTTGTGCATAAAGTCTTCAATAACTTTTTTAATATTGATAATTCATCAAAAGGATTTATACCGAGGTTAAATGGATATCAGTAGATCATCCTGCGCGTAAGTATATTGTCGAATAAGTATCGTAAATGTATAAACCTTTCAAAAACTCCGACGAAAACATTCACAATTCACCCGTTAACCGCCATTTTGAACACCAGTTACTATTTTTCTCACTTACGCCACGCCAGTTACTTGCGTACGATCCACCCCCTGCTATCGAAGCTATTTTTAAGAAAGATTGCAATAAGTATAATTATATGTCGACATGGTTTTGGACGATATGAAAGATTTTGCTTAATCTCACCAGGCTTAAACAAGTAACATTTCTATGCTCTGTATGTTTGCATCAGGTCGGTTCAGAGTTAAATGGAAATTAAATTGAAATGGGCTCGCTTTTAATTATCATTTACTTCGAAATATGATGAGTTGACGTTAACTTTTAGTTTAAAAAGTAAAGTGAATAATTCTGCGCAAACAAAGATATACAAATACACTTTATTTATTGATAGACCTTTGGTGCAAGTATTGTTTGGCATTCATTTAACCAGCGTTAATCTAAAATGCTGTACATTCACCTTTACAATGCGGTCACCGTATATAGTTGTGTTCATGTGTGTGAGCAGGGACCTATACATATTGTGTGAGCGTTTCTTGTGTACTAGTGTTATGTCTACTAAATTTGTTTTGCGTGCGGTTGTTTGGCAATTAGTTCATTACCATAAATAAACACACTAATTGTATTATGCGGTTTGCATTCTGCTGGTTCATTTTGTGAATATTTAATCCCCCAAACTCCAAAGCTTTGTACTTGCCCTTTAAGGACGGTGAAGACACTAATTATTTAATTAATTATGTGTGTTTTAATAAGAGAATTTCTTTTAAAGTTGAATAATAATATACAATAATAGCTTACGGTAACACACGTCCCAAAAATGTTACATGCATTTCATTACAACGCCATCTGTTTCGTTGTTTTTGTTTGTATTATGACGGAAATTTGCTTTCTGCTGCTGTACACAAGTAGTCGGGATTTATGTTTGTTCAACAAACCGAACTGGGGATGGCGCAGAAGTTGAAATGTGGAAAATTACAGGATCTGCGAAAATGTATAAGGGCTGTGCAGTTGTCCGATCAGACGTTAGAATCAGACGATTTTCTTGTACGTTTCAACTCATGTGGATAAAATATTAGAGTTGCACGTATGCAATAACTGAATTTGAACGGTCAGAATTTAAAAAAAAACAACCTCATAACCAGGTTACATTACACTAATTCGGATTCCCATAGGGTCCTATTATAAAACTGACAACTTTCAACGCATTTTTTGTTGCCTTTCCGACGTATCAATTTTTCCGAACCTGGTATCATTTTAAAATGGATCTGTCCTCTTCCAATAATTGCAATAAAAAACATACCGTCTCGCAACTTCTAAGAAAGTAAATCGCTGTTGAATGCACCCACTGTAGAAAAACCTGTTTCGGAAGCCTGATTTCGACAAAAGCCCCACACAATAGAAAAGACACCCCCAAAAGTTCATCTTTTCAGTTAACTTCCATTCAAATGCATAAAAGTACTCTAGTTGCAATAATCAACTCTAAGCTTTATAGCCCAATGGGCTGCTTCGAGTTGCAATGCGCTCTCCTTTGTCGATGGTAGTCAATATAAATTGCCGCCTTTAGAGTCTTTTGATGATTTTTTCTTTGGCAGACTCTTGGCGTCAATAGTCCACTCTATCTTTTTAATAGCGAGAGTTTTCCTTCTTTGTCTATATTGATGCGCAAGGAATTTGGTGCGCAACATTCAAGCCCCGATATCAGACAGTTAATATCAACGGATTGCAATAATATTTACATACCTGTGTAGATAATGCATTTCTCAATAATGTTCAGTAAGAATTATGTAATGACTCTTTTAATTTTGCACACCTGACCAATTTAAATAAACACACTACTCACATTTTCAATTCCAATCGCTGTGCCCGCTGTATACGGCAGGTAGATTTTAATCGATAACGCAGCCTATTACACCGTATGCCTTCTTCTGATTGGTTGATATTTAAATATTTCATAACATGGCGAGAGGTCAGTGATTGTATTGCGATATAAGCAGAAGTTTAACTGAAACAAATTATGCCTTTTAACTTCAATTCGACGCTATTTGAGGTAAAAATCGACTAATTAACTAAAACTTTATGAGTTGGTTATGTTCTTTTGCAATTTTAAGCATATTGATATAATAGTATTGTATTTAATTTTCGTTATGGTTTTTGCAGACCGGAGTTTCAGCGTTCAGATTTATTGTGAACGCGAATTATTTCAGCTATTGTCGATGGGTGCAAAATGTTATCAAAAATGCAAGGGTTAAGGAACACTGAAACCTATGTTAGCGTTTCCGATCGCCAAAATCGCCATAGGCGATTAAATCTTCAAGCTGGCGATTAAAGTTTAAAATGTGAATGAAATGGCGATTGCAAAAAAACCCCTGATATTTCTCTATAAGTATATAGCCACTTTTCCTGTTGGTTCGGCCACCTAAGCGTTCGAAATTGCGTATGCGCAACTTAAATATTTATTCAAATTGGAGATGATGATATCTAGAACTAAAAACATCCGTAGAACGCAAATAAACCGAAAATTTTGAACTCAAACTTGTTAAACATCGATATACTTACATGTACATGTTGACAGTCGGAAGTCTGTATCTGCTGAACGTTTTCCTATTGGTTTGTGAATTTTATTGGTCGAGCGCACGCGCTCAAATGTGAGGCTCAAGAAGGGGGCACTGGGTTGTAAATCATTCACTGATGTTCAATTCTCAATTATGTAATGTAATTATTTTCTCAATAAATAAATAAACAGTGAAAACAATTGTAACTAAGCAGCAAAAACAGCAAATATGCACAAACTGTGAGTAATTTATGAAATTGAACAAATGAAGATTTGATTCGTTGGTACAAAAGTCTGCAGTAAGAAAACAACTGAACAACGATAAACAACATCGACAATTTAACTGCAATGAGGGCACAGAAAACTGTCGCCTCGTCTGAGAACAGACTTGGCATGACAGAAACCCAAGTGAACCCAATGTCCACACTCGTCGCACTGTCCCCAGTTGACTATCTTTAGGTGTGGTCGTATGTCAACATTGATGGGCGTGAATCTCTCGCAAACGCAGCAAACTTCTGTGTCGTCAATATCTGACTCGCTTTCAGAATTGTCGGTTCAGTTGATGATTAAACCGCTTGTAGATTGTTTGGGGCTTGTTTGTGGCAGGTTTGTCCTGGATGATGATGGTGCCTTGGTTTTCTTTTGTGCATCGTATATTTCGAGCGCCTCAATGTATGCATCACTGGTGAGTAGTTTCCCGCCAGGCTTCGGTTTTGGTGTTGTGGAAATTTGCTTCCCGCATTTGCATTTGCAAGGGGCTGTTGTGCTGGTAGATTCGGATTTCGCCCGAAGATACTCATCCACCGCCTCTTTGCCAGCGCGTATCGACTGCATCTTGAGCATTGGTGTCTCATCTCGGAATGATTCACACGGCAAGAGCTTTTCCATCGGAACAGCATTTTTGTTCAGGGGATGCACGCCGGTTTTCCTAAAAGCGGAAACTATGTTCCAGGAACAGAGGGCCTTCAAGTACGCCTTACATGCAATGCCTGCTATTTCGTATTTCGTGACGATCTTGCCTTGATTCGCCTTCATGTACGAAGCACATTCGCTATAATAGAAGCGCTTGAACGGCCCAAACACTCCGACATCAAGGGGTTGCAGGACATGCGATGTGTGCGCTGGCAAACAAAACAGGTGGATGTGTCGATCTCTGGCCCATTTCACCATCTCTTGGGAAGTGTGTGTGCTGTGCCCGTCAAGTAATAGAAGTACTGGTTGGCTGCCGTCTCCTCTATTGACGTACTTCAAAAAGTGGTTTTCGAGGTAGTCCTTGAAGGTTGCAGTGGTCGACCAACCAGTTTCCGACATGGTCACAACAGCACCGGGTGTAAGTTCTTTCGACAAGTTGTCGTTGGACCTTTTTCCTGCATTAATTATTTATGTAAATAACTACAGCGTTTAAATATTAAAAGATAGTACATTAATGTTGTGTTTCAAAGTTAATATTCTTTTGCAATTAATTAAATAACATCAATGTATTGATTTACGCGACTGACTTTTACTTTAAATGCATGTTTTAGCTTTATAAATACTGTACTACATAATTATGAATGTAACTCATTTGCTTAGCATATATGGATTAAAAATTAGTTCGCTTAGATTTTAATAAACCTTTAAACACAAAATATGGCGGCAGATGGTGTCCTGATGCGCTTGCGCACGCGATCAATGTTTTTGTTGCCGATCGTGGCGACGTGACCGCCTGCGCTTTCTCTTTGATTGGAGCGATAATATTTGGTGGTCGATGTTCAGGAGAGATGCCCGTTTCGTCCAGATTGTATATGCAATCAGGTCTCTCCTGTAGCCCGTACTCCGCGATAGCCACTTCGAGGTTATCAAAATATTTGGCAACAATTTCTGGAGTTGAGTGTTTGGCTCTGTTTGAATCCAACGCTGAAGGTTTCAGTGTGGATATTCTGCTCTCCCATCTTTTTAAAAAGCCATATAACCAACAGTTACTGAGTGGCTTGTCAGTAGCGTGTTTTCCAAGGTGGTGCGCCAACTCGCCTGCCATCTGTTGCATTGCTGTATTACTGAAGCCGTACCCCAGTCTGGCAGAGTCTTCTGTGTGTTCCACCAACCTCAGTTCCTCGTCTTTAGTGACAATCGTTTCAGTCGTGAAGTTATTTGGATCCACACGACCACTGATCCGATCACGCAATGTCTGGTATGGAATGTTGTATTGAAGAGCAACACGACGGATGGATATTTTTTTCAACTTTACTTCTTCAACTGCTTTAAGCAGTATGTCAGGGGTATAGTTTTTATATTTTCCATGATATTTTTGAGGAACTGCCTACAACGTTAAAAAAGCACGCGACGTTAATTGGATATTAATCAGTTTTCGTTCAACTTTCCATATCCCCCGTTACGGGCCTCTACTTTACAAAAACGTCGACTTAAGTCGATATTGTTTTAGTCACGTTACCTTGACATTGTAAACAAAAGTCTGGGGCAGATGTAAAACCTAAATAAGCGTAATATTTAAGGTATACTGTTATTTTACTCAGTTATTTCAGTGCAAATTGCAATTATATGAATGTGTATACAGTAAGAAAAAGCAAAATATTACCTTTTTTGTCCTCATTTTTCACTTTTACAGAGAGTGCAAAATCTTCCGGTTATACTAGTATCGAATTCGGACACGTGCGACGCACGGATGTTTTTATTATTGCGTCACAAAAAAATTCACGAACTAATAGGAATTCACGAACCAATAGGAAAGAAGGATAATATTCCCTACTTTTAAAGAGAACTCGGTACCGATTTCCACATGTAATCGCCATAAAAGCTCCTGGTGGTAACAGATAGTCCATTGATAAGAGATAACTGGATGCCCGTATCGTATATTCAAGCCACATAACACAGTAATGTATGCTGACAGATGCGTCACGGGAAATTTTCGGGTAACTTTCCAGTCGCCAAACTGTGACATTTAACGTCCAATCGGTTACGAGAATGTTTATGGAGGCGGAGTTATATAGCGATTATTATTTTTGATTGACGTCGGTCACAGAGTAAGTGTTTATCGCAGGTTTATTAACAATGAATCACAGTAGTAGCATTAATACGTGATATAAAACCGGTAAATAAAGCAGTACATTAAAGGCGGTTTCAGGCATCATCATCACACCTATTTACCGTACTGTAAACAATCATTAATTATGAGAAAATAATTGCAATTGGTGAGCAGTGTAAAATTACTTATGGCGAGTAAGTTGTGAAAAACAAAACCCGTTAATAATTTGATGCGGTAACAAATTAAATCCAGTGCATGTATATTTTATCATGTCTATTTGTAGAACTGATTTACACCGTTTTTCTATAGCCACGTGATAAGAACTATTCACCATGCATTAATACCGGTATGCCATGTAAAACCCGTGTTATAAGAAAGAGCGCAAAATTATTGCTGCCGTCTGCAATGCCAAGTTCTACGCATGCAAAGCATGCTTTTTTAAAAACAGACGATGTGTAACTAAATATAGCCTAGCCACTCAGTACATGCAGTATTTAAGACTTACAAATTTACTGGTACATTTCAATAAATTATATATTGCAACTATGGAAAAATATGTCAATTCAAGAATACATTGCAGTAAATGTATTTTTCAAAAATCAAGAAGCACCAGACTACGGCAAAAATTATTGGGAGAAGGGGGGTGGCGAATAAGAGTTACGCAAGACCCACCCAATCAAAGACCGGGGCATATCTGAAAGTTCTAACATTGTATACTGTTTATGCCAGTGCATGAAAATAAATATAAATGAAAAATAAAAAAAACATAAAATTATTTGATTTCAGGCAACAAATAATTTATTTTAATGTGACTTCAATAATAATTTAATACAGTCATTGTTGATACCTATAGATTCATGATAATGAATATTTCGTTCATTAAGCAAATAAGGTTATAATGTGGGTCTTTATCGTAGTGCTGAAATTTGGCTTCTAATTTTTTTTCCCTAGTGCCAACCTAAGGAAACTGCAAGAACTTATTAAAGTTTACCTATCTAAACCACAAACTCATCCAAATGGTACCATTTAGGCAAGAAATAAGTGATTTTATTGACTTATGTTTTGTTTTGTACGCTGTATCCGCCACATTGGAAAATTGACCGAATATTGGTTAGGTCGCAGTACACCAGTGATTCATTTTGATGTGCGTCCCACGTGCCAGACGCACGTTTCTTTCTGGGGACGCATCATTCTCAAACATGTGCGTACTCGCGACGCATTGTTTAAAAAGTCCGATTTTCAACATCGTCAAAGTTGTACATGATACGGAGTTCGATTCGTGGAGATAAGCGAAACACATGTTAACACCGTTTTGAAAAGTAGAACGGAAGTAACATTCCTAAATTCAGAATGTAATACGCGTATTTTGATTAGTTGAAATATATCAATTATCCAACGAGTTATGGCGTTTTATTAAAAGTTCATTGGACGCTTAATTTGCTGTCCCGGATGGTAAACAAAGAAAATGCCACCCAAAAAGGTTTTCAAAATTGATCCTCAACAATTTAAACTCGCTCAGTGTGTAGATATTTATCGATAACGCAGCCTCGATGTTAAACATGTGATTAAATGTGAAGAATAAACGGCAGAAAACACATTTTGTGTTCGTCTGTTGTGAGCGCAGACAGTTACATTGTAAAGCGATGTTATTATACTTTTCTGGATTAATTGATCATTGTTGTTTTTTCTCTAGTGACAATTAAAAATGTGCAAGTTCTGAAATAAATAGCATCTTTTATTTTTATACGGTACATACATAATAGTGATACAGATTGTACAGCATTCGCTCCTATGTAACGTAGAATGTAAGTACATATAACAACACAGACTTCTGCTGTTCATACTGCAGGATGTGAGAGGGGTTTTTATGTCTAGAATAAGGTCTTGACCAAATTCAGGAATAGTTTAACTGTAGGGAACCATGACAAACTTATGAGAGTGAAGTTGTGCAATTTTGTCAGGAATGAATTTATGGAAAAAGCTCTCCCTGTTTGAAGAAAAAACAAGGCGAGATGGCTATACACCTTAAACAGGGATCATATTTTCCCGCAACATCAATCGGTCCGGATATAAATGGGGAAAAGTATCCGAAAATGTGTATCCGAAATCATGACAAATTACGTTAATATATATACCATTGATTTTGCCACTCATGAAGGTGGTATAATACATGTACAAGTAAAATTCCGTTAGGCATTTTTTTTAAACGGAACGAGTTTTCTAAACTGGTTTTATCATTTGGTATTTCATTGTTGTTTCGTGTGCTGTTTTATCAGACTTTTTTCATGGTTGTCAATATTATTAATCTGTGTAAGTCTATACCGATGTTATAAATTGTTGTTGGCTCGATAATATCTTACAAACATGCACTGAACCAAACAAATGTCTGTGCGTAGGTTGGCTACTGACAACAACAAACCAAATAATTAAGAAATAATTTGTTGTCAAATAACCCACGTCCGATAGTTTAGATGCGTAGGGATATAATCACGAAAGCGAAGCATTTGAAACCACGCATCTAATTTTCCGGTCGTGAGGTATTCGACAACAAAGTATAAAGTACACGAATTATTTCGATTCTTACACGGTTTTACTAAAGATTTATTCAATGTATATTATTTTTCTTGTGTACTATTTTATGTGAAGTTCCGCCCATAAAAATTACTTTCGGCTGTTCTGTCGATCAGATCTGCGACTTTCATTCATAATTATATTACAGGATTATTACGCTGGTGGAAAATGTATCGGCATGTTTTGTTTAGTTTCAGCAGTGTCCGACAAATCCATTGCCCGGATCCCGGGGGCTACCGAAATTTTTCATCGGGCAACTGAAATTTTCCAGCTGACGCCCGCCGGGCTACTATAAATCTATAAGAGCGGTAGCCCGGTTTATTGACAGACATACGTAGAATAAACACGCTGACCATGTGTTTGTGCACTGTGTATTGCTTATAATCCGATAACAAAGTGCAGTCAATTATCTAATCAGTAACCGATCACTTGCGGTAGTGTCTTAAACAGTAACAGTGTATTTTATTCATCCAATCAGAATCAACATTTGTCGTCTGCTAATAATATAATGAGAGCCGGTTGGATAGTTGGCGCACATGATGCAACATCATTTCGCAGTTTGGAGTTCTTTGTTAACCACAACAATGAGTAATAGCGACAACGTTTTTGATGTCGTTAAATATCCAAGGACGCCAAACATTAAATAAATCAAAACAATAGCGGATTCTTCAAAACGGTAACGAAACCGAAAATGAATATTACTGACAACTTTGTGAACGCGGTTAACACCTGCTAATTAGTTTGCATTGTCAATTAATAATTTGATTAATCGACTGTTAATCAATAAGCCCATATATGCCCGATTTATATTTTTAAAACCAAATTATGGGTGGGTAATATAGACGATATGAGTCATAAACACAAATGTTTGAAATTTTCTAAAGTGTCAAATGAATTTCGGCATATGGTTCTATTTAAAGATATGATGAAATAAGCTCCCAATCAGGACCGTTGTATTGCAACATGCGTAAATAACCTGCCACAGTTTGCACGCGTTGTGTACAGCTATTTTAGGTTACAAAATTCTACATTTAAGAAATGAATTTCTTTGTCCTGATAAAAAGCGCGCGAAAATTGGCGTGGGTGTATTTAAATAAAAATTTCGTAGCTGGTACAACATTGAGATCATTTAATTTCCATTAAAAGTTTCGTTGTGAATTTCAACTAAAGTACCGGGGTATCTCGCAAATTATTTGGCATTGCCATTTTCTTTTAATAAAATATCATGTTAACACGCTGTATCGTTACCGTTACGCTGTATCAGTTCCTTCATTATTGAAACAATTATTGTATTGTATACTGACTGCACACTGATGCAATACGTAAATTCGGACAGTACTTAAAGTCGGACACAAGTAAATAAATGATTTAATACTCTTGATTGCTTGAAACTCGGTATTTGTTGTTAAAAAGGGCAATTGCATTGATTAACACCATACGAGTCAATCGTATTGATCATCTAAACGCTTTATTTACGTTTACGACTTAACATGCTGTCCGAATTTAAGTACACATACATGTGCCAAACATGTAATATCTACATGTAGTATATGATTTTCTTTGGTACAATTACATTTAAGTACACGGTGCCTGTACTGTAACATTAATTTACGATATTGACTGTGTACATCAGACTACTTGCTGTTTTATGTATGTATGTATACATATTATGTATATAATATGTAAATGAAGAAATAAAATAAAGATGAAAACCTGCCTCTTATCATTTTGTATGAAAATTTTATGGGCTACCAAATATTTTTATTGGTAGCCCAGTGGGCTACCTGAAAAATAAGAAATTTGTCAGACACTGGTTACAGCGCGTGCATTCAGACGCGTCTTTTCGGATGCGTCTTTTATCCGCTGTTCACAAGTTTTTGATTCTTGGTCTGACGTGATATAAACTGGTCCTGACCGGTTTAGAGACTGCAGCGAATGGTTTATCACACCTAATCGAGATAAGGATGTCATTAGGGTGTGTAAGCATGTACACTGTGTAATCGATTTCATGACATGGGAATTTTAGTAGCAAACAGAATCGGACCGACTGTTTGGGATTTTCAATCGGTCTTTCATGACCCCAATCGGTCTAGGACCGACAAAACCGAAAAAAATATGATCCCTGACCTTAAATACATTATGAGTGTTATTACACTAAATCTGTATTGAAGGTGTAAACCTTTTGACCAAAGCAGAAATTGTCTTTTGTCACACTGTTTGAAAGGGATAATTTTACCAAAAAATTATAAACAGTCAGTCCAAATTGTTAAATAAGTTAAAAGTTCTCTGTTTAAGATGTTATATGTTTCACTGTTTGTTATTTAAAGTAAAACAGATAAAGATTTTACTTGCTATAAACCTATTTCTTTTTTTTTAGCTGTAAAATTGCATAAAAGAGCCACTGGCTAAGGCGTATCATGTTAAGTAGATTATTTGTAACGAATTTACAAAGACACAATCTGGGACCCATTGTTTTCAGTTTGGACCCATTGTTTCAAAATATGCGAGTCCCAGGGACTCATTGATGTAGATTTCAAAATGAATCACTGAGTACACCAATATTTTGCACATAGGGGAATCACTGAGTACACCAATATTTTGCACGTAGGGATATGTGCTCCAGTCTAAAGTCGATAACGATGTGGTATTCGATACAGAATACACTGTTTCAAATTTAAACATAAACATGTCAGCGAGAAAAGTGTGTTGAAACATCGTCGTGTTTTTATAGGGTGCATGCAAAGGATAACATCCGTAGGTCGCCATTCAGGTAAATTTAACATGTTTAGGAAGTTAATTCATTATTTTCCTCAATTTGTCTCGAACAACGTCTGTTTAGTGAAGCGCACGGATTCGCTGCGCTGAACTGCACCCATGTTTATGAAGGGGTGCATATGGACTGCCAGAGCCACCATAGCAAAAATTATTAAAGGCTCTGGGAGTCCGTTGATTTTTTTTTTAATTTAACGTGTCAATTCACCTTCTGTGGTGCTTTATAACTCAGAGAAAAACAGCGTCAAAAGACGTCATTTGGTGCGCTATGACTCTTAAAAAAATCCCCCAGTCATTTAAAAATATATTTTTTTATATTGTTTAATTGTTTTAAAACTTTTCCGCACAGATAGTAAAATCCCGACTCGAACGATTCCCCAATTCATCCGTTTCAACCCGACTCTATTACTGTATACTTACTATTTTTCAAGTTTCTATTTATTACCAGATAATCCCGTTTATTCCGTTTTTATCAATCTCTTTCTGGTAAATACTTACGATAAAAGCTTTCAGTTATTTCTTTAACACAAACCTTGCCATTTTTAAGTGACTATTTATAGATTTGATGAAATATTGCCTCTGAATATGCGTCAATCCCCTGACCTGTTGTGTGCTTGTTAAAACGCTCAATACACGCCATTTGTATGCAATAGAAGCGACGTTGTACATGCTGCATAATTTTCGCGGTCTTTTAAATTGAGAAAAAGATTCGACACAAAATAAATTTGCACTGCTAATTTGAAGCAAAAATATTTAACGTTGCGGTAACATTTACATTCGGAAGTGTGTTTCGGATTAAAAACGCGTGAACATCGACTTACGGTAATAGGTTTCGGATTACAAATTTAATTATTCCCATTTGAGATTTCAACAAATATTAACTGTTGCGTTATAAATTCAACGATAATTTGTTTACACACTTTACGAGTCGAATAAATGTTTTGACGGAATTATGCATGAAATTCACGTTGTCCACGAGGATCACGGCCGGTTGCCATCATCAGTCTTCTAACTATCGATTATCGGACGAAACATTTACAAGTGTGCGTAATTAATTCAACGAAAATTTGTTAAAGCGCATTACGTGTCGAATAAATGTCCGAAAAACGAGGTGAATCAGTTCTATAAATGGACATGTTGAAATATACATGTACTGGAATTAAATAAATTGTTCTCACATAATTGTAACCGGGAGTCATTTGCACAACTTACTCGCTATAATAATTAATTGTTTACCACTTGCAATTAATTTCTCGTATTAATTATGAGCATACATGCTATATGTCCCGGATTGTCCGGAAATCTGTCAAATGTCCCGGAATTTACTAAATCCATATATATATGTACCTTATCTTAGGCTTAACTGCACCTTTAATCTGTGTATATCTGCAGCGTCTCCATGACAATGCCTACCCGAATAGGCAGACTACGCTACGTGTCAAAATCGATCAATTAACAGGGGTCATGCTATCATATTGATTGTCTCACGTTCGCGGTCAAACCGAAAAGGCGGCATTGTTTAATGTGGTTGTTAATTGACTTTAATCTACTACATCATTATTTCCCGCTGCGTAAGGGCAAAGGATAGTTGTTCACACATCTGAAGTCCGACATCGCTGAGGAAAAAATTAAAAGCAGTATGTATTGTGAATTTATTTGAGTTGACGATCTAACGTTACTGTATTGTTGTATTTTTTATTATATAAATGTTATAAATGAATAAAGGCGTATCAACAACTACGCGTTACACACCGGTCTTAAAACAAAACGCAGTGACGTCACCATCTTTGTTTAGAACGCTTACACTTTAAAGAAAACACGTGACTTGTATCTAGTATTAACGGAAGTAGTAACGTTTATTTTGACGTTAATAGATCAAGTGTATTTCGGATAGGCTTTCGAACTTTTGCAATTAACGATGCGAAAAAAACCCATACCAAAAATGCATATGTTTATAAATATTGCTACATTTTATACATGTCCCGGAAAATCGGCAAAAGTCCCGGACAATTTAACTCAATGTCCCGGAATTGGTCTGAAAAATTATGGCATGTATGATTGTGAGTCATAGGTTACACTTGTTTACAGTAAAAAGGTGTGATGATGATGCCCGAAACCGTCTTTAATGTTCTGTACTGTACTAATTACCGGTTTTATATTACTTAAATGGTACAACTTCTTGCTAATCAAGCTGCGATAAACTCTTACTTCATGCCCGACGTCAACTTCATGCCCGTTGTCAATCAAAAATAATGGTCGATAGTTAACCCCGCCCTCATAAGCAATAGCGTAACCGATTGGACGATGAACTTCACAGTTTGACGACTGGAAAGCTACCAGATACATCCTTGTCAGCATTTAAATGACCGTGTAATGTGGCTAGAATAATCGATACGCGCGTCATGCTATTCTCTTATCAGTGGATTATCCATTACCCCATGTGGTGTTTATGGCGATTACTTGTGAAAGAAGGTACCGAGGTACCGAGTGCTCTTTTAAAACAGGGAATATTGATACACTGATAGGGAAACCTTGATTTTTTTGGGCAATCTCCACTTTCTTTTACTGAAGAATACACTGATCGGAAAATTTCAAGTGCCCCGGGGACTCTGATTTCGAAATTCAAGCGCCCTGGCAAGGGGCGCTTAAATGGCCTGGGGAAGACCCTGACCACGACGACTCCACAATACAAAATGTCACGAAAGAACACTTAAATGTTTACTGATCTTAACAGTATCAAATATATTAGGATAAGATTTTTAGTCATAGAAGGATTTCCTTATAAAAAATGTTAAAAAACCATTTTAAAACAGCCGATATCTGTTCATATTTGCACCTTTCAGTCCTATTGGCGAATATGAGTCATATACGCACTTTATTCGTACCACCATTCACCTGTCAATAATACCCGCAAGGGGAGTTAGACAGTATAGACAGATAGATAGACAAACTAAATCAGCACACTCTTAAGGACTGGTTACACTTGTTCTTCCTGAATGCTTTGAGCTTTTATTAGTACATACCTACAATTTAAGTTTTTCATGGTAAAGACAAAATCTTTGATAGTTCTTGTTGAATGCATTGCGCTTTTATGAGAACATACATTGGAGGAAAACATCCCTTAGTGACCAATTTTTGTATGGTGTCCTTGTATCGAGCAGGTCGTCCTATTGATCATTTTATTTACATCAAGAACAAGACCCTCATTGTGACATAACACACATGGTTTGCTTGAAAATAAATATAAGCACATACAGAATGAGGAACAAACAGGTATAAATTCATTTCAAAAGCAAATAATTCAATTAAATAAAAATTCACTAAAACACAGTGATAATTTTAGAAATCAAAAGTATGAGTCCTTGGGACTCGTAGGTTTTAACTCTATGGGTCCCAGAGAAAAAGTATGGGTCCCATCTATGAGCAGAAGAAAAACATATTGCATCAGGTTATTTCAACATTTTAATTAGAGCTTCAACGATTCACCAACAATTGATTCGATTTCGATTTCAGACACTCCGATACAGATTTTTTCGATTCGATTCATCCTCAAACCTAGTTTTATCATATACTGTGAAACCATTATTATTCGTCCGACATTAATTTTCGCCTTTTTCGTCCTTCGACCGATGGACGAATTCAAGATCCGGACGAACAATCATGTCCCATATTTGAAACAAATAAGACTGAATTACCGTAGGCATGAGGCATTTAAATCCAGCGTAATCCACGCATATACAAAGGGCTCGAAATTAACACTCGCAAAATGTGAGAAAAAAAGATTGCAAGGTAAGTTATAAGCCACTAGTGTTTTTTGCAAATAAAGAAATAGTGAAAAAAAAACGAGTTATATTGCTTAATGCGTTCGACGGCGTTAACGCTAAACCGTAGGTCAATTTTTTGAACATCCGAATACCCATATGCAGAAGCGTGCACCTTATTTGTTGACTGGTATACTTAAAATACAGATACACAGATGGTATTGATACAAAGAACATGAAACAGTCGACTATTCACACTCAAGTTAAATCCGGTTTTGACACAAAGGGGTGTTCATTATACAGTGTACTGACAACTGACATTTCCTGTAAAACGCGAATGCAATAAGGCTGTATCGAATGCGTCGACTTCGTTTAGGTATAATAGTGTTGATTAGCGCTAATTGTTAACAACTTTATTACCCATTGTGTGTATTGTGTTTTTCAGGGGTGTTGCAGATTATACGGCCTACACGCGGCGAATCCGGATTAAAGACAATACTATTTAACGCAATTAAAATATGACGATGTGATCAACATCTGACTGAAATATATTCTGCGCTTTGTTACAAATTAATAAAGAACATTTTGATTTGTGTTTAGTTGTTTGGTTTTAACTGCATCTACTATTTTTGTACATATACATAAAAACCCGTACCTTTGGTTTATTTACGATTTTTTCGCAACCGCGTATTACATGTATTACAAACAAATCGGACGTGTTTTTTTTTTTCAAAACCAGAAATGGACGAATTTAAGAGCGGACGAAATAGTCATTTTTATGAAAAGGGCGAAATTTTGTGCCGACGAAAATAAATGGTTTCACAGTATTTACTCTTCTGTCTCAAAATAAACATTTCTGTTCAAATGTGTTGCATACCTAGATATCTTTGGCATTTGTCAAACTGTGTGTTTGTTTGATATAGTTTGTTTGGTTCAATGGTGTTTTAAAAACTGTTGAATGTGTGTTAAATTAACATTTGTAAGAAATATTTTTAAAGAAACTGCCAATTGTCTTACAAACTATGTCAATATTTCAATAAAACACATAAAAAGAATAGCAAATTAGGACTCAATTTTAATATAAAAAAACTTCTGACTAGAAGATTGTTTTTGACTACACAATAATATAAAAATAAATAGATAATCATAAGAACATCTGAAATCAGTGGAGTGATAGTACTATCACTCTTATACTTATACCCCAAACCGCTACAAGCATGTCTACCATTGTGCCGTGACAGCATCACCTGTTACCTTTAGGACAAATCACATTCTCTAATAAACTTAACAAATTCCTGACAGAAACAGAACTACTTTTCTGGCTGGCGACTTGAGTAGTTGAACTTGTGCTATGTCTTAGTCTTGCTAAATCAACGTTATGTTTGCGTTTGACATGTTGCATTAGATTAGCGGTTGAGCCGGACTTAGGGGTACGCCACATCCGTGAAGCACAGCTTACACTTTGCTTTATAGGGAGGGCTACCATCCCGAAACACAAAGTACTGCCACACTTTTGATTTTAGCTTCTTAGGCACATCTGATAATTTCAATTTGTTGGCCACAACTTGTTCAGCCATTTTGACGCTTTTTCCGAAAGTAGACCTAATGCGCTTATTGATTGGATGACTAAAGAAATAAGCAACCAATCGCGTGCATCGTAATTACAGGTAAAGATAAAGCCTACACCTTTGCGTATCAAATAGTCAGAATACAGCGAGCTTTGCATATCTATGTCTATAAATATCTATATGTTAAAGAATCGAATCGAATTTGGTAGGTTTGGTATCGAATCAACACATTTCGAACCGATTTTCGATGCAAAGGATCGAATCGTTGCAGCTCTAATTTTAATGAAGTCACATGGCTATATCTAGTCCCATTAAACAGGAAACTTTAAAAGGCATTTCAACAGTTTTATGACTAGATTATTTTCAAGACTTAAACAGGCAATTAAACAGGAAACTTTAGAGTCTGTAACGGCAGATATGAACGTTTATCAACAGATGTTTACAAAAAATAAAATGTTTGAATTATCAATACAAATATGCAAAACTGTCTTTGTTTGTGTGTGTGCACTTCTACATTGAAAGCTTTCTTTGGGCTGTTGACCACATAACGGATAGCTGGTAAACGAGGTTTTTCGCGGGTAACGGTTGGTGTGAACTGGGACTTATGGTTGTTTTCTAGTTTGGTCTGTATTTTTAGGGCCTCCATTGTACATCACATTCACGCGTATGTAGTGCGACAATCAATAACCCAACTTGACCTTTATAATAGATGAGCAGTTTTATGTCAATACTTACATATCTCAACGACTGTTGCCATAAAGATGCAGTGTAATTAACATAAAAAGTTTCCTCTTTAAAGTTAAAAACAAAGCACTACGAGTTTTTATTCATCATTCAAATTGAAAGCCCAGCTTTCCCAGAGGAAGAATAACATGATTTCTTATTTTCGCATGTGTTACATGAAATGCAGGAGGACTGTTTATTTGTTGCTAGTAAATTACAAAATTGTCAGAAAAATATAGTGCTATGCAACCCATGCTCCGTATCATAATGAAGCTTCCTATTGTTGAATACAAAATTAAGCTTTCCAATGGCCCGGATTATTGATTGCACAATAGTAAAATGGAGGCCATTTTCGGTTGAGGTCACAATGTACTAAATAGTTTCCCTATATAATTCAATGTAAAAGCGACAACTTTAAGCCAAAATAAATGCAACATTTTGCACATAGAGACCCCCATAACCATACCTTTTCTTAAAGGCTATTCTAAGCGGAATCGATTTATGCAATAAAAAAGATATGTCATGTTCAATGCAAGAAAGAACTTGACACAAATCAATATCAACTGTTTTTGCAACTTTTTTTTCGGCCGTTTCTTGGTGGAATGTAACCTTTTACAGTGCAATGGTTTACTTTAGTCTTCAAGTTTATCATATTTCAGGGATTCAGTAGTGAACGCCTATTAATGCCCTACCATTTATATCTCCGAAAGATAACACCCGAAAAACAGTTAAAAGTGTAAAACATGCCTTCCTGTCAACTATGATATTTATTTAGAGAGTACAGCCCTACATGAAACGGTTATTTATTATATTGTAACCTTGATTTGCAAGTTTTTTGGTCTTAAATTCTTTTTTTCTCCATTCATGAAATCTTTTTTCAGTATCATAATTTATACACTTTTATGATGTTTGAGTCCCTTGCGATTTCTATGCGTCCAGGACGCAGGACGCAGACCTAAAATTATCCCTGAAAAAAACAATCCAAATTTTCCATATTCCATACGCTATCTGTCCTTTTCATTACGTTTTCACATTAATTTTAAAGTGACAGAAGCAGATGACTGCGCTGGTGTTAGTACAACAATTTCATGTATTTAATTTATTTTCAAAGAAATACTTTCACTTTATTCTAATTCTCAGAAAATGTTGCATGAAAAATAACTGCACGCATGTGTCAGTTGCAATGTTCAGTGGGATTACTCCATCTCTATTCAGTATTGGACATTTATTTTTGGAAATCTTTTGATAATAAAATATATGTTGTTTTTTATTTGAAAAACTGTTGAACTTTTCTGTTCATGAAATTCTTGCAGTGATTTTAGTTGCTTTTATTTGTTACAGCCTGTGCCATTTGAATTGGGAAAATTAGCGCGATAAATCGTGAAACTGGAAAAAAGCGCGATTAACCATGAACTCGGGAAAAATTAAGCGTTATAAATATGATCATAAGTAACAGAATTAATATTGTTTTAAGTGCATGTTCATGGGGTTTTCTAGCCATTTTGGGAAAAGGAGTCTGGTCAAATTGGGACTTTTAAATCAATAAACGTGGCAAATTTAGGAATTATTTATCAACAAAAAGTACTTAACTTTTAACTTAAGTTATATATATTGTAGGATGTTTAAAAAATAAAGTTGAGATCTAGAGTTCAGAAATCATTATTAAGTCATAAGAGACTTCTTTCTTTAAAAAAAAAAAAATAAGAATTTTATTTTTGGGATTTTGGATTTAAAAAAAAAATTTGGTCAGATTTTGGGGAAAAAACGTGGAATATTGCGATTGGGGCCGAATTTATGGGTAATTTTGAGCAAAAAAATCACTGTCTTCAGAACTTTTATGCTCACATATTTAAAAAAAAGACCAATTGAACAGATAGTTAGATAGTGATTTCAGAAAATCTGATACTTTTTTTATGCCCCCTTTGAAAGAAAAGGGGGCATATAGTGATCGGACTGTCCGTCTGCCTGTCTGTCAGTCTTTCCGTCAAACTTGACTGAGACTTTTAAAACTTGGTTTCAAGGTGTTGGCGGTGCAAAGATACTTGGCTGACCCGAAACACTGGGCACAGGTTGGGATATGTGATGGAAATCAGAAAGATATGGTCCTGGATGTTATAGAGGTTGTACTGACTGATGGGGAATACAAGGTCAAGGTGATACTGGCTCCAGAGCTTAACAGCCTCATACAGACATGCCAGGTTAGTGTCTCTTAGTCAAGTTATGCAGGGGTCTCACTAGGATTTTAAAACTGGAGTCTTAGAACTCCTTGCTTGGTAAAAGTAGGAGTTCAAAAGGTAAAAGTAGGAGTCCAAAAGGTAAAAGTAGGAGTCCAAAAGGTAAAAGTAGGAGTCCAAAAGGTAAAAGTAGGAGTCGAAAAGGAGCCCCTTGAATATTGCACATGACTTCAAATTTTCAGAAAAAAAATCTAATAATAAAATTAAAAATTTTTGTTGGATTCGGTGGCATATATCGATTTTAATTCACTCGTGATCATAGACTCGTGAAAATATTATTTTTTGTGATCACTCGTGAATTAAAATCGTTAATCCACCGAATCCAACAAATTTTATTATTATTTTATGCTTTGTTTCACAGTTAATATACATTGTTTAAGAGTTAAACTAAAGAATTTCACTGAAATAATGATGTCATTTCGTCAAAAAAATTACATCATTTCACAGTAAACAGTGAAAATTATTGATAATTTTCACTGATAATTTTCATTGTTTGAAACAGTGAAATTATCAGTTTTAATTCACTGATATTTCTCTATAAACCACCGGAAAGCATAAAATAAAAAGAATAAATATATAATAAATACATTATATAATTGTTTGTTTCATTATTAAAAACCCATAGCGCACTATTCCTTACTTGAATGTCGATTTTTAAATCTTCACTTGTTTAATACCCCTCATTACACCTTTCCCATCATAATTAATTCGAAGTAACTCCCATTTGGCTGTTTGGGGGAAACATTAACAAAGATAAGCAAACACACTTAAGTGTTAATGTTGAGTTATTGGTGTATTTAACTGAGCTTAATTTATGTATTTAACCTTTAACCTGCTATGTATGTAATAACTGATAAGCCTCATTACTGCTGAAATAATTTCTTTAATAGAGGCTGAAATTGGTGGTACAGTTTAACATGCTCCATTTAAATTATTATAAAACAAAGGTAAATAAAAAAATATATTTTTCTTATTTATCATTTATTAGCTCATCTATTTTTTGAAATTTTTTTATGAGCTATTGTCATCATCTTGGCGTCGGTGTTGGCGTCGGCGTCCGGTTAAGTTTTGCGTTTAGGTCCACTTTTCTCAGAAAGTATCAATGCTATTGCATTCAAACTTGGTACACTTACTTACTATCATGAGGGGACTGGGCAGGCAAAGTTAGATAACATAACTCTGGCGTGCATTTTGACAGAATTATGTGCCCTTTTTATACTTAGAAAATTGAAAATTTTGGTTAAGTTTTGTGTTTAGGTCCATTTTATTCCTTAAGTATCAAAGATATTGCTTTCATACTTGCAACACTTACTAACTATCATAAGGGGACTGTGCAGGCAAAGTTATGTAACTCTGACTGGCATTTTGACAGAATTATGTGCCCTTTTTATACTTAGAAAATTGAAAATTTGGTTAAGTTTTGTGTTTAGGTCCACTATTCCTACAGTATCAAAGCTATTGCTTTCATACTTGCATCACTTATTAACTATCATAAGGGGACTGTGCAGGCAAAGTTATGTAACTCTGCCTGGCATTTGGACGGAATTATGGGCCCTTTATACTTAGAAAATTGAAAATTTGGTTAAGTTTTGTGTTTTGGTCCACTTTACCCCTAAAGTATCATAGATATTGCTTTCATACTTGGAACACTCGCTAACTATCATAAGGGTACAGTAAAAGGACAAGTTGCATAACTCTGGTTGTCATTTTTACGGAATTATGGCCCTTTTTTGACTTGGTAACATTGAATATATGGTTAAATTTTGTGTTTCGATCCACTTTACTTCTAAAGTATCAAGGCTATTGCTTTCAAACTTCAAATACTTTCATGCTATCATGAGGTTACTGTACCTGGCAAGTTGAATTTTACCATGACCTTTGAATGACCTTGGCTCTCAAGGTCAAATTATTAAATTTTGCTAAAATTGCCACTTCTTTATTTATGATTAGATTTGATTACTATTTTGACAAAACTACTCTTACCTGACATACCACAATAGACTCCATCCAAACCAACCCCCGTGCCCTCCCCCCTCCCCCCCCCCCCTGAATCCCCTCTCCTAAATTTTTTTTTTTTTAAGATCATCTCACAAATGACCACCACACCCTCACACTATAACCCCCCCACCCCCAATTATTTTTTTTAAAACAGTTAAAAAACACAAATATTTATTTGTATTATTTTATTTTTGAAATACCGTCCAACCATCGCACCCAAAAATCCCCTCCCTCCCCCCCCACCCCGAAAAAAAAAAATTTGTGTTTTTTTTTCGCATTTTTGGAAGATAATGTAATAAATGTCCACACACCCACACTATACACCCCTCTTCACTCCACCCCTCCCTCCTTTGTGATTGAAATTGAGAGTCCCTTCACCTTTAAAAAGAAAATAGCGGTCTGCACCCGCTATTGTTGAAGGTTATGATGGTACTTTTATAATTTTGATTTTTTTACCTGAACAGGTTATAAACTTAAAATTGTGATAAAGCTAGTAATTATCAGTATCTTTTTAAAATTTTAAGCAATTTACAATTGAATCAAATGTATATTTTGTTAAAATTATTTGTTTATATATTTTTTTATTTTTTTATATAATCTCATATAACAGCAGTGATTCCAATTCTTACCAGTAACTGAGCCCCATATTTATTGCAAGTGTTAGTAAAATATTTATTTCAGCAGAGATTAGATTACCTCTTCCCTTTTTTTCATTCTTGAGCGTTGTTTTAATGGGCCATTTAACCTTGCAGAAGCATAGTTAAATATCAATAGGAACAAGGCAATTAATCAAGGTATCAACTATGAACAATTTCAAGAAGTCTAATGGCTCCTGACTGACCATTTCAATGTTCAACTTATGTCACAGACCCTCTATTGACCAGCCATTCTAAACATCACATTGAAACCTTTGGCATCTGGCAACTGGACACAAAGCAATGTTTAATTGAGCAATACCCAGTTATGCAAAAAGATGCAACCTTGGGACTCGAGACTCAATTGGTTTGAGATAAGCATCATTTGTTAATTTTATGGGTACAAATTATAATAAGCTTAATTAAGCGTTTCCGAGAGGCCTGGTTATCTATAAAAATTAAGCCCCTTCCAGTTTCACCGGAGCGTGTTTTACGTTTACCAGTGTTTTTGGTCAAATTTAGGGTGGAACTACGACTAAATTCCCAATATTAAAAAGTACATTTTCCCGAAGTGAAGTTTTTATGTGCCCGGATCAATCCGGGGTATATTGTTTTTTGCCTGTCTGTCTGTCTGTCATTCTGTATGTCATTCTGTTTGTCTTTCTGTCCCAAAACTTAAACCTTGGTCATAACTTTTGCAATATTGAAGATAGCAACTTGATATTTGGCATGCATGTGTATCTCATGGAGCTGCACATTTTGAGTGGTGAAAGGTCAAGGTCATCCTTCAAGGTCAAAGGTCAAATATATGGCTTCAAAGCGGCGCAGTAGGGGGCATTGTGTTTCACAAACACAGCTCTTGTTTGTATATATAATAAAACAATAAGTTATTTTCCCTGTCCAACTCCATGGGTTGAACCTTAGTAAATATAATATAAGGCCATCCTTAAAAAATTGTTTGTTTGGCATAACCCGACCAAGGTAAATTTGGGTGGGTAGGTATGTAGGGAAATTTTTTTTAGTATTTTTTTTTCTGACATTGAACTATGACATATACCAAAGGTAATTATCAAATAAAGCTCTAAGTCTTCTGGCTCATGATAAGAAAATTGGTAAAGATTTTTCTGCATGGAATAGAATTCTTTGATTAATTTTGGTAAAGAGACATCCAAAGAACATTTGTGTGAAATTAATTCAAAATTACAGTAGATCACTGAGTGGTTTAGGAGATGTTATTTAAGGACACTCTGTGACAGGTGAGCTAAAACATATATGCTGAAAATAAACAGAATAAACTATTTAATTTTAATATGCCTGTAGTAAGATGAAACATAATGGCACTGATAATTTTAATTTTTAAGATAGCTACTTGATATTTGGCATGCATGTGTATCTCATGGAGCTGCACATTTTGAGTGGTGGAAGGTCAAGGTCATCCTTCAAGGTAAAAGAAATGGCTTCCAAGTGGGGCAGTAGGGGGCATTGTGTTTCTGACAAACTTATCTCTTGTTTCCATTATATTTATAAGAATTTATTGATTAAAATAATGACATTCAAAACAATGTATTACCGGTAAATTTGTGCGGTTGTGAATTAGTCATGCATGAATTACCCCGTGTCAATATCAATCTATAGTTTCAGTGGCTTTGTTATACCAAGCACACTTATCAGTCCGTATTGTGTACTCCTCCACAATAAAATTGTGGGCAGTTAGTTCGGAAACTTTTGATGCAAACATTGATGTTGTCCTTGTGGAAATTGTGCATTTCATCAGGGACCTGTATAGGTCCCTGATTTCATGCAAAACTCAGTTATATCAAAACATTTATTTTAACTCGAGATTAAATTAAAAAGAACACACACAAACAATGTGTATCGTTATCGTCTTTAAGATAGTTAATTAATGAAACAATTACTGTAACGTATACAAATTAAACAAAATACGAATTGCCTATAAGGCGGATATATTAAACGATTTTACATTGTTAGGCGCACCTGCTGCTTCCATCATTTCAACAAGATGGCAGACTTTTGAAGAAATAAATTGGACTCGGCAAACATGGCAAATAAAGATCGCATTAACAAATTAGATCTAGACTTAGAAAAGATTAATGAAATTCCTGTGATAATCAAAGATGCATAAAATTGTTTTAGATGCTAACAATTTATTTATTGGTAATGTACTGAATTTACAATGTGGAAAAACAGTGCGTATCAAAAATGCATATATGTCTATATATTGCTATATGTATACATGCCCCGGAAAATCGGCAAATATCCCGGAAAATTGAGCTAAATGTCCCAGATTGGTCTGAAAATGTATTGCATGTATGCCGGTAATTATGGACCAAATCGGCAGAGTTGCATTCACACATGTTAATCCCTTTTGTCTAAAAACCGCATACAGCAGTCTACACAATAGGTCAGCAGACGTGCTATGCGTGTTTTCATAACGCCCAACACTTAATCCAGTTTCGTCCAGATATTCTCTTGTTTCAGTATAAAATACAATTAGTGTTTCAATAATTAATACTCACTTAAAAGACCGTAACGTTAAAGATACGGCGTGTTTGTTTTAAAATTAATTCAGAGAAAATATCAAATTATTCACGATATAAATGTGTTAAACAATACCGAAGAAACTTTTAACCGAAATTAACATGATGTTCTATGCGCTACAAAGTTTGTATAAAAAAATCAATACACGCACGCTTTCCTTGACCTTGTATATTGCCGCATAATTTTCGCACTCTTTTGTCGGGAAATATACATGATGACTATATATGAAGCATTTGTAAACGTCGTGTTAACATTAAAAAGTCGGAAGTGTGTTTCGGATTACAAATTATTTTTCTCATTTGGGAATTTAACGGAAAATTTATGCTTGTGTTATATTTGTTGTGAATTAAATATTCAATAGGTAAAATGCTTTACATGTCGAAAAAATGTTTTGATAAAATTATGCATTAAAAGCACAATTTCCAGGAGGATAACACCCGTTGGCTATAATCAGTCTCTTACGTAACTTGCCATGATTTTATCGCGGAGAATTACACTGTACGGACAGATTAATGTGGCAGGTTTCCCTAAAATTATTGATTGATACACAAAATGTAGAGACATGGGGTTATTGACGCATATCTGATTCACACTGTTGCCACCTAGGGGTGGGCCGTAAAACACACATTGTGTAAGTGACGCAAATAACAGGAAAGGATAAAAAGCGGAAAGGAAAAATTTAGCGGAAATGATTGTTGGAGCAAAAAAAATTTTTTTTTAGAAAGTAACAAAAAAAAATTCAGTCGGCACGATTTTAGTGGGTCGGTCGGGTTATGCCAAACAAAAGAATTTTTAAGGATGGCCTTAGAAACAAATTCCCAATTTTAATCAAAACTAAGTAATTTTTTCCAACCAAAGGGTTGCCTGGTTCCTAAAATGGTGAAAAAACACGGGATATAGGAGCTATGTCAACTTATGATTTAATTTGACAATGACAAAGTTGATTGTTTGTTCTCACAGCTACAGGCAGGCAGCCATATAGTCATAACATCAGCACATGTTCACTTTGATGAGACAGATATAGACAGCGGTAAAACTGTGATAGTGAAGGGGCTGACAGTGACTGGGTATGGGACCTTGCCAGGCGATAAAGGTTTGTGTTTGTTTTAATTACTGAAGATAAATTGAGTGCAATAAATCACACTTTAAACATTCGAAACAACATGGCTAGTTATTTAACATCATACACTTATTTCATGGATGCACAGTGAACAGTCAAAACTGTTTCTCAAGGTATCAGGGATGACTTTGATACTGTTGCCCGAGGCCAATAGGCCGAGGGCAACAGTTCCAAATGTCAGCCCTGATACCGAGGGACAACAGTTTAGATTGTTCACCAAGCATCCATGAAATAAGTGTTTTATTACCTGATCAAATTTCCAACATAGAAATAACAGCAAACTAAATTTTTATTTACACACAACAGTAATTGATAAAATAAATAATTTTGACTGTTTAACTGTAAAATGACGTCATTTTTTCGACGAAATGATGTCATTATTCCAGCAGGCAACAGTTCAAACTGTTGACCAGTCAACAGTTCGATATTCACCGGTAACAGTTAAAACATTGCAAATTTCTTTTTCGACGAGGAAATAGCAAAAAATAATTAATTATCATTTATATAAGACATCAGGTAATAAATTAGATCTGGATTGTGGAACTCAATTTCTAGTTGTCTTCTTAGTTGCATACAATTCAATAGCCATATAGTAAGTAAGTTTATTGTAAACAAAGGCCTCCGGCCCATAATACATCATGTATACATAATATATTTATACAGATAATACAGAGAGTTGTCCCTACGTATATATGTACAATATCATTTGACTGGAGAAAAAACAAAACGAACAAACATACTTAAACGACACGTATTATGTTCCATTTGAAAAACGTATTAACTGGTTAACATAAAAGGCTATTTTTTTAAATAACAAACTCATTTTCATTTCTTAACGGATCAAAGAAATTCAAAATAGTTTGCCTGCCATGATACCAATTATACCAATATGTTTGCCTAATTTCAGCATATTTAGACCATTAAAAAAAATACATGATATTCATCCTCTATTTTTACAGATTCATTTTCTAATTGACAATGTGCACATATTCTAAGATGTCTTGGTATTCCTAATTGTCTACCTAACTCTTTTGAAACCTGTGGCTCGAACAACGAAATCTTGGTAACGCTTGCCTGCAATGAAATGGCATTGCATTGTCTAAATATCGTGTTTAATAAACTTTTAAATTGCTTGTAAGTATCGCATCTAGAAGAATAGTTTAATAAACTTTTAAATTGCTTGTAAGTATCGCATCTAGAAGAATCATTTATGTTTTCGTGCCAGGATTGAGTTGCACAATCAGTCAGACGTTGTTTAAAAAGGAGTATGAATAAATCAATATCACCAACATCCTGTTAGAGCCAAATAAAGCCGAACCCATATTTAAAAAGAAGCCCCTTTACATCCGTAGCCCAATTTGGCCTTCCAATATCATCTAATGACTAACATTTTATAACAGTTTTTTGGATATTTTCTATCAGGCATCTAGAGAAGTTTACACCAGTATTTTATACATTTTGAGTGATAAATGACGTACATTGGTAAACGGCCACATTCCCCTAAAGCTACACAGTTATTGACCGCAGTTTTTAACACCCAGAGAGTACTTGCAAGCTGCTATTTGTGCACGCTCTATTGAATCACTATATGTGAATCCCCAGATTTCTGATCCGAATGTGAGTATTGGTGTAACCATTGCATCAAATAATTTAAAGAATTCTGTACAGCAGAAATATCCGAACGGAATTTGGTATTCTTTAATGACAAATAATGCCCTTCCTCCCTGAGCGGCTAATTATGTCCCCCTTCAAAGAAGAGAGGGTATATTGTTTTGCACATGTCGGTAGGTCGGTCTTTCCGTCTGTCCACCAGATGGTTTCCGGATGATAACTCAAAAACGCTTAGGCCTAGGATCATAAAACTTCATAGGTACAGTGATCATGACTCGCAGATGACCCCTATTGATTTTGAGGTCACTAGATGGAAGGTCAAGGTCACAGTGACTCGAAATAGTAGAATGATTTCTGGATGATAACTCAAGAACGCTTACGCCTAGTATCATGAAAATTCATAGGTACATTGATCATGACTTGCAAATGACCCCTTTTCAGGTCACTAGGTTAAAGGTCACGGTGACTCGAAACAGTAAAATAGTTTCCGGATGATAACCAGGTTTTTTTTTGGCCCGATTTTATAGCCGAAATTCGGCTATGTTCCCAATCCCAAAAAGTATACTTTTTCCCCAAAATATGGCAATTTTTTTATTTTTTTTTAGAAATAAGTGTCAATTACATCTAACAAAGTATTATATGATTTTGTTCTTTTAATTTGAATGATTATAAAAAGTTATATCAAATTAAGTATTTCCCTAATCAGTGAACTTTTAGTTTGTAATAAAAAGGCTAATGAATTTATTTTCCCAATTTCATGAAAATGCCGATAAAATTCCCAATTCCAAAGCCATGGGCTATCTTCCCAAAAAGTGGAAACCCCCCCTGATAACTCAAGAACGCTTACGCCTAGGATCATGAAACTTCATAGGTACATTGATCATGACTGGGAGATGACCCCTATCGATTTTCAGGTCACTAGGTCAAAGGTCAAGGTCACGGTGACACGAAATAGTAAAATGGTTTCCGGATGATTACTCAAGAATGCTTACACCTAGGATCATGAAACTTCATAGGTACATTGATCATGACTGGCAGGTGACCCCTATTAATTTTCAGGTCACTAGGTCAAAGGTCAAGGTCACAGTGACTCGTAACAGTAAAATGGTTTCCTGATGATGACTCAAGAAAAATTAGGCCTAGGATCATGAAACTTCATAGGTGCATTGATCATGACTGGCAGATGACCCCTATTGATTGTCAGGTCACTAGGTCAAAGGTCAAGTTCACAGTGACAAAAAACGTATTCACACAATGGCTGCCACTACAACTGACAGCCCATATGGGGGGCATGCATGTTTTACAAACAGCCCTTGTTTAGTTTTGCAGCCGACCAGCATAACTTTGGGGTATATGGAATGCCCATATATTTATAGACGGACGTTGTATTTACTGGACAATTATTGAAACACCATTTTTCATAGTGACATAATGGACCCCCATTTCTAAATACCATTACCTCAGTTTTTTTATACCCCCATTACTGGTAATGGGGGCTATATAGGAGTCACTTTGTCTGTCGGCCTGTCCCAAAATTTCATCTGATCTTCACCAAACTTGGTCACAAGTTGTATCTAGATGATGTCTAGGTCAAGTTTGAATATGGGTCATGCCAAGTCAAAAACTAGGTCATGGGGTCACTTAGTGTGTTTTAAACCGAAAGTTTGTCTGGACTATTATAAACTATGTCATTTATCGTTAGATTTTAAAATGACTTGGTACATGTGTTCACCATCATGGGACGGTGTGTAGTGTGAAAAAAGTACTTTGATATCTCCAATGTCAAGGTCACACTTGGAGTTTAAAGGTCAAATGCTTGTCTGGGCCATAACTTAGTCATTTATGGTGAGATTTTTAAATCATTTGGAAAATTTGTTCACCATCATTGGACGGTGTGAAGCGCGAAAGAATTACGTCGATATCTCGAAGGTCAAGGTAACACTTTGAGTTCAAAGATCATAAATTAGCTTGTCCGGGCCATAACTATGTCATTCATTGTAAGATTTTGAAATCATTTGGCACATTTGTTCACCATCATTGGACAGTGTGTTGCGCGAAAGAATTACGTAGATATCTTCAATGTCAAGGTCACACTTAAAGTTCAAAGGTCAAAAATGGCCATAAATGAGCTTGTCCGGGCCATAACTATGTTGTTCATTGTGAGAATTTAAAATCATTTGGCACATTTGTTCACCATGATTTGCCGGTGTGTCGCGCGACAGAATTACGTCAATATCTCTAGGGTCAAGGTAACACTTTGAGTTCAAAGGTAAAAAATGGCCATAAATGAGCTTGTCCGGGCCATGATTATGTCGTTCATTGTGAGATTTAAAAATCATTTGGCACATGTGTTCACCATCATTGGACAGTGTTTTGCGCGAAAGAATTACATCAATATCTCCAAGGTCAAGGTCAAACTTTGAGTTCAAAGGTCAAAAATGGCCATTGATGATCTTGTCTTGACCATAACTATGTCATTCATTGTGAGATTTTAAAATGACTCTCTACATTAATTTTGTTCACAGTCATTGCACAGCGTGTCATGTGGAAGAATTCAAGAGTTCAAGGGTCAAGATTGCTATAAATTATAATGGCATAATAATTCTTAAAAATTGCCATAAATTAGATTCTCTTGTTTTGTGAAGACAGCATGCAAAATAGTCTGTGTCAATGCATGTGTCAATGCGGCACGTGGGGGTATACGTTACGTCTGTGACAAAGCTCTAGTTTAGATTCAAATTCATGCTTGTTAAGGTACAATAGCATTTATCTGCAACTGTAGATTTACAGCTGTATCTGCACAATTTGCAATATCATCAGCAAAAAGTATACAAAATATGTCAGGGACACATAGAACAAGCGGAGTCAGTAGTAGTAGTTGTTGACAGAAATTGATATGGATTTTAAATTGTAAAAAGTTCCTAATAGTTTGGAAGAAAAAATGAATTTATCATAAGTTTAGAATATTATTTGAGCAAGTTTGGAAGAAAAAAATGAATTAATCATAAGTTTAGAATGTAAATTTGAGCACAACAGTTAAATGGTTTATGCAACAGGGTTTAAAATTGGTTGTTTGTACAGCCAAAATAAGACTTCTTTTCCAGTATACCCTAACTTATTATCCCCCGCCATAGGCGGAGGGATATTGTTTTGGCGTTGTCCGTCTGCCCGTCTTTACGTTCATCCGTCTGGCACTTTTGTGTCCGGAGCCATTTCTTGGAAGTGCTTTGGCGGATTTCATTGAAACTTGGTATGAGTATATATATGGATAAGAGGATGATGCATGCCAAATGGCATTGTACACCATCTGTTTATAACGCAGTTATGGGCCTTTGTATCTTAATAAAATGCTTTTTAAGCTGAGTGTCAAATATAACCCTTTTGTGTACAGAAGCATATTGGCGGTGGAAATCAATTCAACAAATTTGCTTTTTTGAAATGTGTTAACCAGACTGAATCATGATGAGTTGACATTAA
The DNA here is from genome assembly GCF_020536995.1 of Dreissena polymorpha. Classification (NCBI taxonomy): domain Eukaryota; kingdom Metazoa; phylum Mollusca; class Bivalvia; order Myida; family Dreissenidae; genus Dreissena; species Dreissena polymorpha. The sequence continues at coordinate 111,168,386 of NC_068357.1, read as the reverse complement.
CTTTTAATTTCCATCTTGCCCTTTTGAATCATCACCCTTTACCTTAAAGGAAACTAGCTATTTCTATGGTAAATATTTGTATGTGTTCAGACCTGTCAAGGCTTCAGTGGGCAGATGACTGCAGCCCCCACGAGCAGACATGTTTACCCCTTACATCATCCCGGGGGTATCACGTCAGTGTGTGGTCCACCATGGAGATGTGTGGGGACTGCTGGAAAATGGAAGGTGAGGCAGAACTTTGATCTTTATGTGAACAGAAACTATTCCTGTGTTAAGCTAACATGAAAACCTTGCATGCACTTTGATTTTGGGCCAGTTGGGGTAAGGTGAAGGCCACTGTTTGTGATGCTAACCATATTTTAAGTTTATGGTCAGTAACTTCAGGTAGTATGGGAATATTATTCAGACCCAGGTTGCGATTGCATAGAGGGTCAGTTGGGTCAAGGTCACTGTTACTAAAAATATACAAATGATTTCTTCTCAATAATTTTAGTTTAAAGGGATGTATCTTTCTTTTATTTTCAGTATAAGCAGCTTATATGGAGACCATACTTGCAAAGTAATTGAATTCACTTAAATTATTTAGTAAAAATTGAATAATCTAATTTCTTTGCATCATCACATTTCTTGTTTTTTGGTATATTTAGGTACATTTTAGTACATTTTCTTTTTCAGTTTACTACAGATATTTATCTTCAAATATGTCTTTGTGATCATAATATTTGGTTACTGTCACAAAAAGTACACGATAGTATCAAAGCGAAGAAATGGCCGTAGGATATCTGTTGCTTTTAAGTTTTCTAAGTTTTTTTATGAACAAATTAATAATTCTGTGGTTTGGTTTCAATACATGTGGGAGCATTGCTTCATTTAACTAATTGAAAGTATAGCTTGCAATTATGTTTACTCCTTCATTTCACTTTTGGTGATTATCTACAAGATCTTTGCAGAAGGATAAAAAAAACACAAACCTTACGTGAAAAACGCTTGTCAACATTTCAGCAACATTATCGGGACTGCCAGAAGGAGTTGAGGCCAAGGATATATATGGCATCAAGGATCTAGCCAGGAGCTGGGGGAGTGTCCGTGCCTCCAACCCAGCACTGCTTGTCCGTGTACAAGTGAAGAGCAGGATGATACATTATGCAAAACCATCCAAAAATGACAAGTGGCCTTTTCAGGTGTGTGTTTGTGTGTTGCCACAGTGTTTTTTCTTGCCTTTTTTGGAATGAAGAGGGTCCATTTGCTTGGTGAAAAATTGCTTGTTTTGACTCAAATTGGGAAATTATTGTTGTTGATTTTTGGCTAACAAATACTTTAAAATTGAGTATACAAGTTATTTTAATTGTTAGATTCACTCAACCAACAAGGGAGGTAACTCGTGACGTCAGAGTTCAGCAGTAAACAAAAAGTGGCTCTTCATTAATTTGCTTTACATGGGTATAAATAAGGTTAACAAGCTCTTCTGATTAGATTAAACAGTCCAAAATCATCAAATCAAGATAGTAGAGACATTAATCTTTCAGAACATTTAACGGCATGTTCATTCAAGCTATTAAGAGGTAAAATTCATAAACCAAAAAATGTGGATTGTTTTTTGTTGCACTTATAGACAATGTTCCTGGATGAAATCAATGCAATATTACTTTTAAATCATTAATGTATTGAAATTCAACAAGAAAGTGTTAGAATATTTGTGGAAAACACAATAATTTTTATTAAAACTTGTGTCCGCTACAATTGTACTACTGGTTGCGGAAATTACAGATCGTACACATGTATTGACAGACATACGCCAAAAGACAGAATATTTTAAGTTTATCAGCTTTTAAATAATCAACTTCTCAAATGAGAATCAAAATCATACATTTATCAACTAGCAATAGTCAGTAACACCAAAATCTTTGGGCGCAACCATCGTGTTTTGTGGAAACTGCAACATATTGTTTTTCGGGTAATTTCTGTAACAGCTGGGAAAATTTCAGAAGACAAGTTTTTGTTAATATTCTTATGTTTTCCTCAAATATTCTACTACGAAATTGTTTGTATTCCAATACACAGGATTTAAAAGATATTCCTCAAGTGCATACAATATTGAGAGAAAAAACTTGTTTCAGTTTAGTCTATCCTACTATCTGATAGTTACAATGTACATCAATTCCTATAGCTCGACAACCCACTTATTTTCAAAATCTATAATAATTGATTTGTAATCAACGACTCACAAGACCTTAATTTCATATCAATTTTCAAGTCTTGCAGATGCAAAGTTTGAATTTTGTCAGCTTATTTGAAATTAGTTTAAATTGTGTTGTATGTTTTAGTCAACTCTCAGTGTATAATAATGCACAACATTGTGGCCAGCTGACCCTTGTTAACTTCTCATTGTATCTAGGCCCACCTGTTGGTAGCTGACAAGACAGGGGCATGTACTGCAGTGTTGTGGAATGCAATGTGTCCCCAACTGTACCATAGGTAAGTGGGCTGATCTTCAGCTGAACAGATCCTTCCGTACTTGGTTACCCTTTGCATATTTGAGCATTGTTTTGAGAAAACTGGGCTTAATGCATGAGCGTAAAGTGTCATCCCAGATTAGCCTGTGCAGTCTGTACAGGCTAATCAGGGATGACACTTTACGCCTAAGCTTGATTTTCGGTAAGGAGGGACTTCCTTGAAACTAAAAATACCATAAAAGCGGAAGTGTCATCCCTGATTAGCCTGTGGGGATTGCAAAGGCTAATCTGGGACGACACTTTACGCACATGCATTATGCCCAGTTTTCTCAGAACATGACTCATTTTATTGTTGTCAACATTCACACAACCATTTATTATTATTTTATGTTCATTATTTAAACCATACTTTTCATCACCATGTTGAATAAGCATTTATTTACACATCCATTACATGTCTTGTGTATGTTGTTTGGCTAAGTACTTATGTATTTGCCAATAAAACTGACTTGACTAGACTTGACTGGTAACAGAATAGTATAAACAAATCTTACAATAAATGGATAAACCCTTAACCAGGCAGATACTCATTTTTACAGTTTTGGGGTCCATTGAAAATTTAAATTAAATTTTATATCTTTCTAACTATATTTAAGTTTTAAACGCTTCATTTCCAAACCTAAGATACTAATGAGCAGCAAACAGAATTAAACCTGAACAGACTGCAATTAACTTACAGGCTGTTGTGGTTTTATGCTGGTTGCACATAGCTATTTTCACATAGCTTGTAAATGGGTTAGGGTTAAGGATTCCATGACAATACATTTCATAAAATACTTTGTAAAGGTTTTAACCATAGGTTTTAATCTCATCTGCGAACAACTTGCTCATGGTGAGCTTTTACGATCGCCTTTTGTCCATCATTTGGTGTGAATTGCGCAGAAGTGAACATTTTTTGCCCAACCTTTGTGAAACTTGGTCTGGACATTTGTCACAACCATATCTTGGCCAAGTTCAAAACTGAATCACCTAAGGTAAAAAATAACACCACTAAGTCAAATTAAATAAAAAGATTCAAATTTTTTAAAAGTCACACATATTGTTTAATCTTTTTGAAACTTTGTGGGAACATTTTTGATACCTCGCCAAAGGCAGAGGGATATAGAATCGGTGTTGTCAATCCATCAGTCCGTCTGTCACACAATTTATTTTTGGCAGGGGATATTCAATGAATTTGCTTGTTGTCCCCTACCGGTTTCACCGGAGGGGACTTATGGTTTTCGCTCTGTGTGTCCGTCAGTCTGTTGGTCTGTCGGTCTGTCAGTCTGTCACACTTTTCTGGATCCTGCAACAACTTTAAAAGTTCTTCATATTTATGTCCCCCACTATAGTAGTGGGGGACATATTGTTTTTGCCCTGTCTGTTGGTTGGTTGGTTGGTTGGTTGGTCTGTTTGCGCCAACTTTAACATTTGCAATAACTTTTGCAATATTGAAGATAGCAACTTGATATTTGGCATGCATATGTATCTCATGGAGCTGCACATTTTGAGTGGTGAAAGCTCAAGGTCAAGGTCATCCTTCAAGGTCAAAGGTCAAATATATGGGTCAAAATCGCTAATTTAATGTACACTTTTGCAGTATTTCAATATTCAAGATAGCAAGTTGATATTTGGCATGCATGTGTATCTCATGGAGCTGCACATTTTGAGTGGTGAAAGGTCAAGGTCAAGGTCATCCTTCAAGGTCAGAGATCAAATATATGTGGCCAAAATCACTCATTTAATGAGAACTTTTGCAATATTGAAGATAGCAACTTGATATTTGGCATGCATGTGTATCTCATGGAGCTGCACATTTTGAGTGGTGAAAGGTTAAGGTCAAGGTCATTCTTCAAGGTCAGAGATCAAATGTATGTGGCCCAAATCGCTTATTTTATGAATACTTTTGCAATATTGAAGATAGCAATTTAATATTTGGCATGCATGTGTATCTCATGGAGCTGCACATTTTGAGTGGTGAAAGGTCAAGGTCATCCTTCAAGGTCAAATATATGGGTCAAAATTGCTCATGTTATGTCACTTCTGCAATATTGAAGCTAGCAATTTTATATTTGAAATGCATGTGTATCTCATGGAGCTGCACATTTTGAGTGGTGAAGGGTCAAGGTCAAGGTCATCCTTCAAGGTCAAACGTCATATAGGGGGACATTGTGTTTCACAAACGCATCTTGTTTCATGAAACTTAAAACATGGCTAGATGGCAATATGGACATTATGTACGTCATTTCATTTTCTTCCTACGTCAAAAATTGTGGTTTCTATGGCAACAAATATAATTTAAAAAAACCTTATAATGATGGAGCCGGTAGAGGATGTATATTGCTTGGCAATAGTCTTGTTTAAGTTATATCTTTGCTGAGTTCAAAAGCTGTTCTGATTAATTGAAAAAAAAGCCACCAGTGTGCATGCCAGTTGTTATTTAGTGGTAAACCCAGAAAAACAGTAAGAACTGTTTCATTTGACCTTTCATCCAATTTACATAGTATCAGGGCCTGTAATTAGAATATTGCAACTTCATATATTAACAATTCATAAGTGACCTATGGAACTTTTGTACAGACAGTCTCTTTGCAGGTGGGACAACCAGCTACTGACTTATGGTTGTTCCAGTAGAGTTATCTCCCATAAATAAATCTAAGATTTAAATATGGACATATACATTCTGTGTTTAGAATATTTTCATATTTCAAAAGTTTGTCAATATAATTTGACTAAAAATTAAAATACTGGTAATTATGCTTTATAAAGCACTTTTATTCTTAACTCCCACTTCATAGAATAGTCTAGTTATCCCCCGCCAGAGGCGGAGGGATATTGTTTTGGCGTTGTCCGTCCGGCTGTCCGTCCGTCCGGCTGTCCGTCCATCCGGCACTTTTGTGTCCGGAGCCATATCTTGGAAGTTCTTTGGTGGATTTCATTTAAACTTGGTATGAGTATATATATGCATTAAAGGATGATGCACGCCAAATGGCATTGTACACCATCTGTTAAAAACAGACTTATGGCCCTTTGTATCTTGAAAAAATGCTTTTTAGTGTCCGGAGCCATATCTTGGAAGTTCTTTGGCGGATTTCATTGAAACTTGGCATGAGTATATATATGCATAAGAGGATGATGCACGCCAAATGGCATTGTACACCATCTGTTAAAAACAGACTTATGGCCCTTTGTATCTTGAAAAAATGCTTTTTACTATAGGCACTTTTGTGTCCGGAGCCATATCTTGGAAGTGCTTTGGCGGATTTCATTTAAACTTGGTATGAGTATATATATGCATAAGAGGATGATGCACGCCAAATGGCATTGTACACCATCTGTTAAAAACAGACTTATGGCCCTTTGTATCTTGAAAAAATGCTTTTTACTATAGGCATTTTTGTGTCCGGAGCCATATCTTGGAAGCGCTTTGGCGGATTTCTTTGAAACTTGGTATGAATATATTCCCCCGCCAGAGGCGGAGGGATAATGTTTTGGCGTTGTCCGTCCGTCCGGCTGTCCGTCCGGCACTTTTGTGTCCGGAGCCATATCTTGGAAGTGCTTTGGCGGATTTCATTTGTGTTATTGTCCTCCGTCCGTCCATCTATCATTATGTTCATCCGTCCAGTTTGCACCCATCCTCAAACAAAGCATATGTTGCGAGGGATACCTTGGGCCTTTCAGGCCCTCTTGTTCCTTCTGGCCTCCTGTGAGCAATTGGCCCTTGTTACTACAAATTACGACAATTTGTTATTTATTTTTTAAACAAATAAGATGGGTTTTTTTGCCTTTTGGTAATAGAGCCGCATATATCCCAGGTGTCAGCAATCATGTTTTGATTTTCAAACATACTAAATCTTTACATTTGATGTTCAAAGTTTGTATTTGTTTACATTAATTATTTCTTTCATTATCTCATTCCTTTTCTATATTGACATAAACAATATACATAGAAAGTAAATAATTCTTATTTACGTGTGAAAATGTTAGGTGGGAAACAATTGGTAAAGTACCTTGCAGACTCATGCTATTTTGCATATATCTTTGGCCAACTATATATATTTAAATACATTTATACCTATCAATTAAGGCCAATAAAGCAGTCATAAATTAGGTCACATGATTAACATTATGAAAAATTAAAAGTATTAATGTGAATAAGTTTCATTTGAGTCCCTTGAATGATTCCTCAGTTATGCTCTCAGGGGTTTTCAGCACTGTCTGCGCCTCCGGAAAACGGAGGCATTCTTAAAGCAAACGGACCCGATCACAAACCGAAATTATGAACAAAATTCCCAATTTCCCAATTGTGTGACTAACCAGTGTTTGTTTTGGTAAAAAATATCTGCTATAAGGTTTTGACTGTTCAGTTTTTATCTCAGAGAGTAACTGTAACTGAAAAACAAAACTGCAGTACTTGAATAAACGTTGAACATGCCCAATATTGCATCTGTTTATATAAAGAAGACAAAAAAACAAATAAAAACAAATTTATTTGTTAAACCACTGAATTATTTAAGCATGATAAATTCACAATTTTTTCCCAAATGAGCCGTTTCATCGAAGCGAAAATTCCCAAAATGACCAATTTTGTCGATAAAAAATTCCCAATTTGGTCAGACTCCTTTTCCCAAAATAGGCAGAAAAAACCCTGGCTCTGAAGAATTTGGATGGACTTAGGTACAGAAAAACAGACAATGCATTTACTATATGCTGTCTATAGGGGGTATAAACAAAATTGCATCACGACCTAACATACAGTCATATTATACATATGAGTAGATGAGCAAGAACTGAGATTGTTACAATGGTGTTCAAATTCATTTTCAGCATTAAAGAGGGGACTGTTTTGTTCCTGAGGAAATTCACTACCAAGAAAAGCTTCAATGTTCCGAGGATTAAACCAGCACTGAAGAACACCCAGTTGTTTGACATTGACCTCAATATCAACAGTCACCACCCGGAGACTGAGGTCAAGGTCATTCATGAGTCAAGGTTACCTGATGGAATAGAACTGCCCAATAGGCTGTATAACTTTGTGAACCGGAGACAAGTTTGGTAGGTAAAAATAATGCCCAGAAATTATACCTAACACAGTTCAAACAGATGTCATTAAAAAGGATTTATATTTGGTATTTTTTAAGTCATCAGCATCTCAAATTACTACATTTCCTATATATTGATTCAAATCATGATATTAACATGGTAACCTTGAAGTGAACTTGTAATGCCTATGAACTCAATAATTGACAGTTTACTTTTATCAAGCATCATAATGCTTCACAAAAGTTGTAGAGAAATAAGTGTATGTATCTAATAAAAAGTGTACTAACTCTATATGTGTTGATGCCTAAACATTATTTATTTCATTTCTTTATATTTCTTCTGAATATTTCTTGAAAAAAAAAACAACAACAGCTTTAAGTCTTTCTGAAACCATATTGTTTGAAATAGTGTGATGAATGTAATGTGAAAACCAAAGAGAATGAATAGAAACTGATATTAAATAGGCAGATTTAGAGATTTTCTAAAACATGATGTCCAAAACGAGCATAAATGATTTTATAGTGCATGAGATGTTTTAATGGATTTGCAGGTGCCTTCCTGACAATCACATATGTGACATTGCTGGCATGGTGACCTATGTTGGCAGATATGAACGAGAACACATCAACAGTAGGAAGTTTCTTTTACAGTAGATATGCTAATAATGTGGGGCATTTTGTGCATGATTTTGCTGTTGGCCATAAAGTAACTTAAGAGTGAACACCCTTCCATTTTGAATTTCCTCTCAGTTTAACAAACTGGTGAGAAATATTAGCATTGGTTGTTTTTGCATGAGAAAACTACCCAACATAGATGATATAAATTTTTATGCCCACCTTCAAAGAAGAGGGGGTGTATTGTTTTGCACATGTCGGTCGGTCTGTCCGTCCGTCGGTCAGTCCGTCCACCGAATGGTTTCCGGATGATAACTCAAGAAGGCTTACGTCTAGGATCATGAAACTTCATAGGTACATTGATCATGACTGGCAGATGACCCCTATTGATTTTCAGGTCACTAGGTCAAAGGTCATGGTGACTAGACACAGTAAAATGGTTTCCGGATGATAACTCAAGAATGCTTACGCCTAGGATCATGAAACTTCATAGGTACATAGATCATGACTCACAGATAACCTCTTTCGATTTTCAGGTCACTAGGTCAAAGGTCAAGATCACGGTTACTCGACACAGTAAAATGGTTTCTGGATGATAACTAAAGAAAGCTTACGCCTAGGGTCATGAAACTTCATAGGTACATTGATCATGACTGGCAGATGACCCCTATTGATTTTCAGGTCACTTGGTCAAAGGTCAAGGTCACAGTGACTTGAAACAGTAAAATGGTTTTCTGAGAATGCTTACGCCTAGGATCATGAAACTTAATATGTATTTGATTTTTGATTGTATCCACCCTCACAAGATCTTAGAGCCAAATAATGGTTTTATATAACAATTAAAGTGACTACAAACTCTTTTGTAAATACAGTAAACAAATATTCATTAATAGATTAAATGCATAAATTAAACTGTTGTGTGCAAACAAAAGCCATCATTTGAATACACTGGTTGCTAATGTAACAAATTTACATTATAGCAAATACCATTGATAAGTTATAGGAAAAAATCCTAAATAACACATATTTTTAGCTGGGTGTTTTCGGAGAAAACCCGAGGTATTGTCATAGCCAGCTCGTCGTGTCGTTGCCGTCCGCTGTCTGACATCTGCCGTCAGTGTCGTGCTAAAACTTTAACATTGGTTCTTAAATCAAAGTGCTTCCACCTACAACTTTGAAACTTCATATGTAGATGCACCTTGACAAGTTCTACACGCCACACCCATTTTGGGGTCACTAGGTCAAAGGTCAAGGTCAATGTGACCTCTTAAAAAAAATATATATAAAAAATCATTTATTTAAAATTGCACCTGTAGTCGAGCGTGGCATCCGTTATGCGGTGCTCTTGTTTAAAGTCATTGATAAACATGTTTATACTCAATGATCTGATGTTGATAAGCATTCACTAAAGACTTTGTGAAATGTTAACATCATCAATGCAAAACATTAGTGTCATACATTGGTGCTGGAATTATATTTAATGTGCAGGAATTTTGCAGATGGTTACCAAGGTAAGATATAGTTTTTTACTGTTTAAACTGCAAACACATAATTTTATTCATAAATCCATTCTCATACATATAAAACATGATAAATAAAACACGAGCTTGACTTGGGACAAATGGCTTGTTTACTGAGTTCTGATTAAATAAAACTGCCATATTTCTTCATTAAGGTCCCATTGTGGTCAGTACTTAGTCCATGTCCTTGAAATCTGCTTGGGCAACACTGGCCAGACATCAATGCTATCTGGTCATCATTCTTCTACAATCAATTAGTTTTGACTAAAGAGTCTTCAATCATTTTACACAACTCATAGCTTTGTTTACTAACAACAAGGAAATGTTAATACTTGTTGATATGTTCCTTAATGGTTTGAAAAACTGCAAGGAATTTGTTTTTAGTCATAGAAGGGCACAGGCTGCTTTCTTTCATATATATATTTTGTTGAAAGTAACAAAATGTGTCTCATACCAAAAAGTTATATAGTTTTATTTCTGAAAATGATTTACAAGGGTATATTTGCTTGTTAGAAATTAATTTATATCGTACGATTTAGAGATCAAATGCTTTATAATAGATAAAGCATCAATGGGTGTATATTCGTTTGCAAGAAATTGAATATCGTACAATGTAGACAAAAAATGATGTATTATAATATAATAGAAGAACAAAAATTGAACAATGCATCAATATTTTGCAAGGAACATACACATACATAGCACCATAACAATCCAATAAAATATATTTGAACAATTGTAGTACTGTATGAACTACTGAATATATGATTGTTAAGTTGTATGCATTCATATTATCTTAATATTTCTCTTCAACAGTATACTGCGAACATTAATATGCCTTTTTTTAAACAGATTGATTGGAATAAGGAATATGAAGCAGATACGAAAACATTAAAGGTTTAACTGTTCACCTTTAAATGTGAGCTGATTTTTATCTGCCTTGACTGAATTATGCACTTTGAACATTAACTAGATTTCTTTAATGTAAGTAAGCAAAATGTATGGAAATGATGCAACGAATATAAGAGACACAACAGGATGGAAAAGTAGATGCTAAAATATTTGACCTTGCAAGGTCTTAACCATAGAGTAGTGTTGCAGGAAAATGACTGAAATGGGTAAAAACATATGGAGGGCACACAAAGATACTGACAAGCTGATTTTGATAGGGAAGTTAATGTTAAATGCAAAAACAATCATACCCAATTACATAATGCTATAGATGACAACAAGCAGAAAAATGAGTGCACTTTAACACATGAAAACAAGCAAAGCGTATGACATTCTGTTTGTGAAGTAAATATGTACATGTAACAAAGAGGTAGGGAAGACATAAACAAATTTTTTTTTTGCATATCTGTAAATATGAACATAAGTAATGAAAACAATCAACACTACACTAAAATAATATAAGGTTCATAAGTGATAGAGGTTAAAGCAGACATTAAAGAACATTATTTACATATCTGTAAAAAATGAAATGAGTAATAAAAACACTTATTAACTTATATATACCCAAAATGAAATGAACATGACTAGATATATTAGTTTCAAAGCATGAAAATGTTTTTTTACATGATGGAAATGCAAGTAAAAACAAGAGGGTCAGAGGCCTGAGACTTAATGGTACTGCTCTCAGCAACTTGTATGATGTTTCTGAAACCATTTACAAATTTGGCCAAAATATGAACGAAATAGTTTACAAGGCCTTTCTATAGCCATATAAGGAAACAAATCCAGCCCCCTAGAAGCCATGTTTTTCAACAGAAAGAACAATACTTGAAATCAACTCCAGGTATCATACAAACACATGTTCTGACAAAGTTTCATGAAGATTGGACTGAAAGTGTAACTTCTAGATTGTTAAAGACGTTTTACTATAGCCATATAAGGTAGAATGCCAAGCTTCATGGTGGCCATGTTTTTCAACAGACCACAACCATTTTCTTACATGTTCAAGATAGCATTGAGAAATATTTTCTGACCAAGTTTTATGATGATCAGACAATAAATGTGGCCTGTAGAGTGTTATCAAGGCAAATGTTGACAACGGACAAAAGGTGATTACAAAAGCTCACCATGAGCACATTGTGCTCAGGTGAGCTAAAATACACATGTCAAGTCACATTGCATGTACCCGCTCAACTGGCCCCTCGCATGAAAAGACGAAGGGTGACAGGAGCATTCTGGGCGATGAATGTGTCTATGTCCTCGCCAGGAAGAGCCTCACTTAACACCTCGGTTGCTACCATTCTCCATCATCGGCCAGGAGCTCTTTTGTTTCCTGGTCTCCCCCAACGCCTTCAATGGTTACTACTCTTTCATCTAAAGGATCCTCAGCAGTCTGAAAGTACATCAAAATAGGTGAATAATTAATTTATTACTACAATGTATGGAGGGAATAATCATTTTAATGCAAATCCCTCGATGTTATAATGTGCCTTACTGAAAGATAATTAAGAATTTGACAGGGCGTAAGTTCATGAATACAAATGACGGTGTGCAGTAACACACAGGCAACTGAAATGTTATGTTTCGCCACGGCTATATGTAAGTAAGTGTCTGTTAAATGTTTTTGCATTTTTGAAGACAATATATAAATGTAGTAAAGTGTAAACATAAAAGTTCAATATGGAAAATAACTCATTACTGATAACCAGATGCATTAAGCAGCATTATGTGAAAAGCATTTATGTCTAAATCTAGCACAAGAAAGTATTACCGACAAGAAGAATGACGTAAAGTGAGTAAAGAAGAAATTATTCTGTGAGTAAGTTTGATAATTTAATTAGCGAACTGTAAAGTCATTTTTTTAGCTCATCTATTTTTTGAAAAAAAATTATGAGCTATTGTCATCACCTTGGCGTCGGCGTCAGCGTCGGTGTCTGTGTCGGCGTCCGGTTAAGTTTTGCGTTTAGGTCCACTTTTCTCAGAAAGTATCAATGCACCGCTCTTCACTCCACCCCTCCCTCCTTTGTGATTGAAAATGAGAGTCCCTTCACCTTTAAAAAGAAAATAGATGAGCGGTCTGCACCCGCAAGGCGGTGCTCTTGTTTTCATTTATTATAGTATTAAGGACAGACAATACTGTTACAATTATCAATTGTAAATTGAAACTGATTCAAGATTTTTAAGCATTAAAGGTTCATGTCAGTTCCACAACTTGCAACAGATTTGCGCATTCAGTGTTGAATAAAAAACCGGTTGAACACTGTGTAAAAGGAAAATAATAATGTATATTTTTTGTTAGAGTTTATAATAGCAATCTTACATACCTGGATAACGCTTCTTGAGGTCAGTGACAGCGAAGTCTCCCCTCTGTGAACGTTGGTCACAGCATTTGTGACCTGGATGAATGTTCCCAGACTGTGGGGCATGTCACAAGCCTCTCGCCAGAGGGTCAGTTTCACTCTCCGACGATTGTCGGAGATCGTGATATCCTTTACCCTTGTCGGGGAACTCCCAACAGTGACCTGTCTTTCCAGGTCCTCCTGGAAAAATTCAATTTAATAACACAGGGGAATAAGATCATGTGTTGGTATAATTCCAGTGTGCAGTCAATGAAATATGATTTGATTGCCCTGAAGTATTCAAATTTTAAAAGAGACAAATTTACCAATTGTTATAAAGTTGCGACGAATGTTGTCACAATATTAAAGAGTTTGCGAATCATTTTTACGCAAATTGAGGGGCCTAAGGCCTCTTCTAAAAGACAGACTAAAGGCCGTTGGGAGCCTTAGCATGTGGTTCCTAAGTTTATAGCATGTAAATGCACCTCTCTGTGTTTGACACAACCTGATAATCTTTTTAAGCAAAAGGTCTCAATTTTGGAAGTAAAGAGGAGATTTTGTAACAATAACTGAAAGAAAACGAAGATAGCACACAACATGAATTATTATACAAGTGAACAAATGATATACAAACACTTAAGTCTTTATCATGTCATATATGTTTTTAAATTGCTTAGCATTTCCCGTTTGTGATCTTATTCATGATTGAAAGAGTTGCACCAGACACATGTTGCGCTCATAAGGAATAATGAAGCAATATACAAATAGACATTTTCTGGAAACCTGTGTGCAGAAAATGAGACCACACAACTAATTATGTCATTTGAAAATTTCTGCTTAATGTCGTGGGCATATTTCAATCCATGTTTGAGGCAAATATACTGCCTCGTTCCCCCAAGCAATGAGTATATATATCAATAGAAATAAAAAATCTTTGAAACATTCTTTTTTCTTTTAACACAGTGCCTATACCGTGACTTTTTAAGATCTGTGTTGGGAGAATACGATCAATAAAAGCGCGACCCAGGCACCATTGTTAAAGATGTGTTTTTAAAAACTTCACTATTTTTTTATGGGATAAAGTGGAGAGCTTGCTTATTCGTGACAGTTTTCTGTTGGTATCATGCTTTTTTTTTAAACAAATAAGTATTTTTTCAGTAAAGATCAATTGAACGTTTGAAGTGTTAGAAAAATGTCGAATCAGTGTGGGGAATTCATATTACAAACGTACGGTTGCATTTTACTGAAAAAAAGTACTTATTTGTTTAAAAAAAATCATGATACCTATAGAGAACTCATGAACGAGCGGGCATTGTAGTTATATATATGAAAAAAAAAACATTCTATAACTACCCCTTGTAAGTTAGTTTTAAGTAAATTATACTGCCTGTAAGGGTCTTGACTTCACTTTCCCAATGAGTGAGAGTATTCCTTGACTATATTAAATGATGCTTTTACAGTTAAAAATTCATTTGTACACAAAGACAAAAGAGTATCCACTAACCTGCACAATGTGCCCCCTAACAGACACAAGTGTCTTGGCAGGGGAGGCAGCTGCCTGTTCCAGGCTCATGAATGGGGCTTCCGGGTGGTGAACGAGACCACTGGCTTCAGAAGCGAATCCATCTGATGCAACAATGGAGGAGGTGGAGAATGTTCTCGAATTCCGGGTGACAATTACTGACCCATCTGCTCTCAAGATGAAATTTCGGATCACTACTGACTGCCCCGCTTGATACCGCTGGAACTGGGCACTGTCATAAATGACAGCCTTTGCTGCCCCAGTCATGTCAGCCAGTCCTACAATAAAGGATTGGCGCTGGTCTCCCCCGCTAGTGTAGGTGGATGGCCCCTTTGTGGTAATTACCCTGGCCTTGAGTGTGCCTGCGTTCGGGCCAGGGTTTCTCTGCCTCATGTGGGCTATGTCAGTGGTGGCCATCTGCAAACAAACACGTTATGACAGGCATTGAATGAACGCAGATGGATGATAACTCAAGAACGCTTATGTCTAGGATCATGGAACTTCATAGGTACATTGATCATGACTCAGAGATGACCCCTATTGATTTTGAGGTCACTATGTCAAAGGTCAAGGTCACGGTGACCCGAAATAGTAAAATGGTTTCCGGATGATAACTCAAGAACGCTTATGCCTAGGATCATGTAACTTGATAGGTAGATAGATCATGACTCGCAGTTGACCCCTATTGTTTTTCAGGTCACTATATCAAAGGTCAAGGTCACGATGACCTGAAATAGTAAAATGGTTTCTGGATGATAACTCAAGAACGCTAATGGCTACAATCATGAAACTAAATAGGTACATTGATCATAACTTGCAGATGACCCCTATTGATTCAAAGGTCAAGGTCATGGTGACCCAAAATAATAAAATGGTTTCTGGATGATAACTCACGAACGCCTATGCCTAGGATCATGAAACTTCATAGGTACATTGATCATGACTCGCAGATGACCCCTATCGATTTTGAGGTCACTAGGTCAAAGGTCAAGTTCATGGTGACCCGAAAAAGTAAAATGGTTTCCGGATGATAACTGAAGAATGCTTATTCCTAGGATCATGAAACTTGATAGGTAGATAGATCATGACTCGCAGATGACCCCTATTGATTTTCAGGTCACTAGGTCAAAGGTCAACGTCACGATGACCTGAAATAGTAAAATGGTTTCCTGATGATAACTCAAGAACGCTTATGTAGGATCATGAAACTTCATAGGTACATTGATCATGACTGGCAGATGACCCCTATTGATTTTCAGGTCACTAGGTCAAAGGTCAAGGTCACAGTGACAAAAAACATATTCACACAATGGCTGTCACTACAACAAAGAGCCCATATGGGGGGGGGCATGCATGTTTTACAAACAGCCCTTGTTTTCAAACATGGTTTAAAAAACACAAATATTAATTTTTATTATTTTATTTTTGAAATACCATCCAACCATCCACCCAATAATCCCCCCCCCCCCCCGCCAAAAAAATAAATAATTTTTTTTTGCATTTTTTTTTTGCATTTTTGGAAGATAATGTAATAAATAACCACACCCCCACACTATACACCCCTCTCCACTCCACCCCTCCATCCTTTGTGATTGAAATTGAGATAGGTCCCTACACCTTTAAAAAGAAAAATAGATGAGCGATCTGCACCCGCAAGGCGGTGCTCTTGTTTTGTTTTAGTTTTCAGGGCGACCGGCTCTTCACGTCGATTTAGTCGTACAGTTCCAACGGCCATCATGTTCTCAGCAGACAATCTGTCAAACAGGGTTAGAAATGTGTAATAGTTGTCAACATACAGGCAGTATCCTTTGTTCAGAAGATTTTATCTTCGTAGCAGCCCCATCACCACGCCATAGGAATAGCCCAGCTGAACCTAACCAACTTCTGCGTTAGGGTCAGGATCAAAGTCAGCACCAGTGTAGACGTTGAAGTCACACACATAGCCAGACTTACTTTCACTAGCAATGTAAACTTTCATGCCAAACTTGTCTGGCTTGTTGGGTAGGTACTGTTTGAACTTCAAACATCCTCTCCATGGGACCATCCCCTCGTCAACGGCGATGTTCTTGTCTGGAGTGTAGGTGTTGCGACACTGAGCAGAAACCACGTCAGGACACCTCCGTTCATTATTAGCAACCAAGTCTGCTTCCTGAAAGCCTTCAAATTCGCCCTCGGAATCCGAATTCCCGAAGTACATATCAACCAAATTTTCATGAACAGCCATCTTGAACAACTTTGTTTGCCAATTCCTTCATTCAATCTCGCTTTAAAATTTCTTGAGCAATATCCGGAATTTCGTTACTTTTTTTAGGACACTACCTCATTTATTCATATTTTCATTGGATAATATTTATATACTTGATGACGTTGACGGAAACCCTGTAAACTTTTACGAATATAATCATCACTATCGGAAATGGGTTAACTCGGTTCCCCTAATATACGGCGCATTGTACGGAACCGAGTTATCTCAGTTCCCGCGCATTGAGGGTTAACCCTTTCCCTGATAGACTTCTTATCTGATCTGCCACTCCAGGCCTGCTGTTCAGTGACTCCATATACAGCTGATAAGCCTGACTGCACCATCTCAATAGGGTTATTGGGAAAATAATGGAAAAATTCTCAACTGTTACACCTCTCTTGTTTAGGCTTAATTTTCACTTAGTTCCTTGCATTTCACATCATTTGTGTCAATGTAAATATTGTAGAGAAATAAATTCTCCTTCAAACCATATACATTTTAAGTCTGTATTCTAATAGATAATAAGAGGATATAACCAGTACAGTAAAAAGGCAGTCATAAGTCTACCCGGCTCATAAGTCGGGGGGTATACTTTGGTACCAAAATTGGAGATTTTGAGTATGTTAGCTTCATAAGTCGAGTCAGAAATTTTCTGTTTACGAATTTCATAAACAGACGCTCACAATTGTGTCCTTATTCTTACGCCAATCTCGCACTAGTTTCTCACTTATACCAAACTCACGTTCAGCAGCACTGTTGTTATTTAAATTCTCCGCAAACTCTATCACACGTATTTTAAATGCATTGTCATAAGCCTGGCGTTTGGGTTTGCCAGGCATTTTCACATTAATCGTAAGTCCAGTTGTGTTTTTGTTTATCTAATTAATAAATGGTTGCACTCAATAATCCACGCTAGTAATTATCCACAAACTATTTTCCGCTTTTAATCCGATGAAACAATATTATCACTGTAATCCAATCTTTGTACTTTTAATGTGACTGTCAAAACAATTGATTAGTGTCTCGGTAAAGAGGTTTTTATAACAATGATTGACATACCCAAGAGACCGCTAACTCCACCTTTTTCTCTGTAACAGTTTCAAAAGCGGAGCTATACACGTGCTCAAGCATAATGGGACGATTGCAAGCGAGTTACAAACATGCGATTGGTTAAGCATATCGCTTCTCTAAACAAAGGAATCCAATTTTGTTGGCGAGAAAGGTGTTCTTTATGGCTTCTTGACAGGAAACGGCTTTCCTTTGATGACTTCAAACTGTCTATTCACACATATTGCGAATTTTTGCGAGACTTTAAATGATGTCCTTGATTCTTTGTTTACATGAACAGTAAAAAAACAACACCTGCTTACATGAAGACTTTGGATTAAATTATCAAAATAAAAACAAGAGTAATTGCAAACTGTGATTATATTAATTGGTAAGTATCAGTAAAAATACGACATTTTGTTAGTCGTAAATCAACGATTTTTTTTATACATAACAACTATTGCCGCGAGGATCAATCTTCTTCGAATTTCATTATTTTTTTCATGGAATTTCATTCTTTTTTTCATGGACCACCTCATAAGTCGATACCGGTTTTTTAATCAAATATTGAATTGTCTACTGAAACATTAGGCAATTAATCTTTTGATTTGTCGGCATTTTGTTTCATTTCAGACTCCATGCAGTTTAACGATCATAATCTCTGTGCTTTATTACCCAAACTCGTTAGTTTCTGGACACATGTGCTACTGAAACTAGCCACCGCGATTGCGTTTTATGGCCCAAACAAGCACACAGTGTCTAGGGCCCGTATTTTGTATCCCTAAATGTTAGATAAGCACGTGCACTAATAATTATTATGTTGGTCAGTCAAAAAGGCTTACTGCGTCTTTGTTTTATTGCTCAATCAAGCACCAAAAATCCAATATCATGTGTATTACCAAACACAAACTTTAGATAAGCATGTGTCGTCTGTCAAAACAAATATTGTACATGTCCGTTAACATCGAAGTAATTCTCGTATATGATGTTGGAAAGGGGACTTGCTTTAAACATTTACAATTACGATATTTTTTTCCCATACGATTAGCTAAAAACAAATGAGAACCAAAACAAGCAAACACAGACAACACAAAATATAAATAATTATGACAGATTAAATGAAAAAAAAAACCCACTTATTTTCAAAAAATCGCTGTTACTTTTTCCCAATTTCCAGAAAATGACTTATACATGTTGCATGAAATCTAAATATAGATGATGTCGTTGTAAAAGAATATGAACTGTACACGGCACTTTGTGTGCAATCAGAAACAGTACAATAATTGTTGCAATATTTAACGAACTAAAAGATGATAATGATACAGCGTTTTTGACTTTTATTTTATTCAGGGAAATGTCAAAATCATTTGTAAGATACCCCGATACTTAAATGGAAATTCAATACGAAGCTTTTTTCGTTGTTGTCTGCGCTACGCAGTTTTTGTGTATAAATAAATACACCCACGCCTATTTTCGCGCGCTTTTTGTCCAAACAAAGACTTGACACGAAAATATCATGGGCATATACATGTATTTATTTCTGGCTACAATTTCTAACAGAACATTAACTGTACACGATGCGCGCACACCACATTATGTTATTAAAGCGTGTTTGAATACCCTTGTCCCGATTGGACACCTATTTCATAATATCTTTAAATACTAGAAACATATGCCGAAATTCATTTGATACTTTAGAAAAATGTCCGATGTTTGTGTTTATGAGTTTTCTTGAACACTTTTGTAGTCAATATAACTCAGAATTTGCATTTGAAAAATGGACATTGGGAATATACGGTATTATCGGGTTATGGATAGAGACGGAAAAATTCGCATGTATGCGGTAATCGATAGAGACGGTAATAAACGCATGTATCAGGTAATTGATAGACTCGGGAATATACACATCTATCAGGGAAAGGGTTAATTTCAGACCAGTTTGTATAGCATCAATAGTTTGCCAATCAAGGGATAGAGAAAGTCAGAAGTAATGGTCTTTGTCGCAAAGGCACACAGTGGATAGCACATATGCCCATATACACTTCTCAACATCACCACTTAAACTTGCTTTTCTTAAGAATATGCCCCCGTCTCTGTTTGTGCTGTGTCAAACTTCATCATCTGGTTGGCTATGTCACCCAAATTACAGTAGCTACCCAGTTCCCCCCGTGTGTTTGTCATAAACCAAATCTTCCTGAATGTTTACCTCATCAAACAGCAGTCCAACTTTTCTTCTCCATTCTACATCAAACAGTCCATTCTTCTCTGCCTCTTTCTTAGCCAATTCAAACGCATCTCTCTGAAATCCTAAATCACTGTGAAAAAAATGACTGTAGTCATAAACGGTTCTGGATGATGGTAACTTTATGAATCCAGATTCAGAAATTGTATTGTATGCTGCCTGTCACTTTTGGCAAAGAAAAAGGCACCGTCTTATTATTATTGGATGCCACTGCATACCACGTTCATCTTGTTTGTTTCCGTAAAGTTCATGTTTATCACAGAAAAGCCTTGTTGCAAATTACTATAAATGTACAACATTATGTATAAAGCTAAAATTGCATTTTTATGGCCCCCTTCGAAGAAGAGGGGGTATATTGTTTTGCTAATGTCGGTCTGTCCGTCCGTATCAGGGCTCAACATCAACCTAAAAACCAGCTTGCCCTGCCGGGCAAGTACTTAGAAAATCTACTTGCCCTGATCGTAAAGCCACTTGCCCAAACATGAAATATTACATTAACTTAAACTGTAAACCTCATGTTTTTTTAATAAAGATCAAAGTAATACACCACAAAACCTTTTTATTTTATTTTTGCACATTTAACAAATGATTATAGCAATTAGAGTCTAATTTAAGTCTAAATTTAATGCTCTTTGTTCTTTTTTGCACTTGCCTGGGGGGACAACTAGATTATAAAATAACTTGCCCAGACCCAACTTCTACTTGCCAGGGGCAATAGGACATCTCTTAATGTTGAGCCCTGCGTATGTCCGTATCTCTGTCCGTCCACCAGATGGTTTCCGGATGATAACTCAAGAACGCTTAGGCCTAGGATCATGAAACTTCATAGATACATCTCCAAGGACAAGTGGAGACCTTTTCGCTTTAAGCCCTTCGATTAGGGCTGACTGGTGCATCCTCCAGACACTTGTTATTGCTGGTGTCCAATACAGTTTTTGTAAATTGTAGAATGTAGTTTCATTGAAACACACGACCCTAGCGAACTTAAGGGCATGTAGGAACTTGGTGGTTGCACTTCCTGAGACCATGTCTGCTGAAAGTTCCAAATGACCTTTAGCCAGCCAACCAACTGAAGCCTGGCTTCTCCATGACTCGGTCTCATGGCAGTGTGATCAAATCTTCGTGGTTACAAGCAAGCGACCTTCCACTTTTTTAAAACATATACTGACTGGTTTCATGTAGCACATTTACAGTTTTAATGTCAGAATGAAAGATACACTGTTATTTTGTGAGTTACATGAAACTCAATGATACAACTCACTGAAGCTGGTGTCTGGTTTCGAACATGGTATGCTTGATGAATTGGAAGGGGCTGTGTGTTGAAGGCAATTGTGGCTAGAGTGTCCAAGTCTGGAACACTTTCAAACTTTGTATGTATTGGTGTTGCTGTCAGTGGTGCATTGAAGTCTGTAGAGGTTTCAACTAATGTTGTCACCGTGTGGGTAGTCTTCTTTGCCTCATGTAGAACCTGAAATTACAACATATTTGAATGTAATTATACATAGTACTTATTGTAAACTGGTAATGTAAATTAAATTTTTCGGATGTTATGCCACTGAAAATTGTAATGGAAAGCTGTACCTAAAAAGTGCAATAAAAGGAGAACATTGACTAGAAAAACTTCAAACTGACCGGCACTCTTATTTTGGACTAGTACAATAGGACTTAAACAACCTAAGAAAGTGAAATGCTGATAACATTTGTTATCAATGTTAATTATGATTTTCCATCATCATGGCCATTTTCTTTGGAATTGTCACGGAGTGATTTATAAGTGACAAGCGGTTCGAGCCTTGATCATGGAAATGATAATAGAGACAGATGAAATTGTAAATACTTCATTTAATAGATGTCTTAATATTTGCTACATTTTATTCTAAAACACTAATGTTAGTAGGAACCGCATGCCTGTTAGTTTATCCTAATCGCTATCAGATAATATTGTACCAATAAAAAAATATATAAAAATAACAATCATGAAGTCACTGGCTGACTAAAAATGTCACAGCTGTCAACACATAATACCACTCTCACACTAGGTCCTCGACCCTTTGGTGGCGCTCTATGTGTCCACCCCACCGCGACACGGATGGCTCTCGCCTGACCTTAGGTCCTCTGGTGGCGTCCAACGTATCTTGCTTACTGCGGCACAGATTACCCTCGCCCGATCCTCGGTCCTCTGGCTGCGTCCAACACTTGCCAGAACAACCTCATTGTGGCGCGTCCTGGTCGACCGTTGCCGATACCTCCGTCTCTCAGATATTGCAGCTGTCTGCCCAACCGTTGTTGGTGGTGGCCTCTGCCTCACTCACCCGGAAACCTCCCGTTGGGTGATGCCTGTTTTCTGCATCCACCCGGAAACTGGGACCCCAGTTCCTATAAATATATTATCCAAATATCTGCCCCTTGACTACAAAACAAAAGGTGGTTGTCACGGGGTCTTCTTTCAATATTTTGTGAAATCGAGATCTAAATCTCCAAAAATGCCAAGCTGTGCACGAACTGGTCTTCTTCAAAGTTCAATGAACACACTCTGTTTTTTATTTGGAGAAAACGGGTTGTGTTTGGAAATGGTTTGAACGGCCGATTCAAGTGTACCAACTCTTCTTCATTTTTTTTTCATTCGTAAACTGGAAAAAAAATCACTTTATATTTTCTAGAACATGATTTACCGTAATTACTCTATGTTTTCGGACACTTAAAAATAATAATTTTTTTTCGTGTCCGAAAACTTAGATACGAAAAATATTCACAAAATACAGGTATCCGAAAACTTAGAGTCGAAAATTGAAGTGTCCGAAATAGCGTCAATTGTATAAACGACTACCGGTAATAGCACGCGCTATATACCATGCCGTAAAGTATTAATTACAGTTATATGTGTTTGCACGGCATTTTAAATAATTTTAAATGCTAAATTTATTTGACAGATCGTTACTACAAGGTTGTACTTTGACCAACGAGTTCAAAGATGAGCATGTGATGTACCGATACTCGCTTGTATGAACCTGTAATTAACGCAAAAAAAGCAAACAATGAATTCTTTGTTTGTTCATTTCCGATAGTTGTTGTCTTACACCTTCCATTTTTCGTAAAACTTGCAATAGGGAGCATCACACTTTGAAGCGTTTAGTATTTGTCAGTTATTTTACTGAGAAGGGGAAGTACCATTGCGGTAGATAATAGCACAGTTCTGCTGTGACGTCACTAATTGCTAAGCTGACCGATACATAGGTCACGTGGTTTAACCACAGACAAAGGATTCTCTCATGTGGATTTACTCATGTTAATTGGACTACCCCTGGTAATTGTCATAACGCTTATGCTATCGGACGAAACCATTGATTCATACCGGTTTACAAGGTTATTTACCCTATAACGCAAATGTAATGGTCCGTTGCCCTCAGGCATGCACCTGTCATGTTTTATGATGTTAATCTGGTTGTAAAACCCCATGATCGAAGTGTCATTAGATATCGAAAACAGGACCGAAATTTGGTAAAAAAGCGCTGTAAAATAGACTGTCCGAAAACTTAGAGACATTAATTATGGACGAAAACTCGTGTGTCCGAAAATTAAGAGTCACGAAAAATAATTATTTTTGCTAAAAAACGGGGTGTCCGAAAACTTAGAGTGTCCGAAAACATAGAGTAATTACGGTACAGTCAAAGGTAGCACAGATAACCATTTTCCTTATCACTAGGCTTAATCAGTGAAAATAATTTCATGTAAATATCAATAAAAATAAAACCAGAATTCTGATCTATCGCTTATCTTCTGAAATGGCGGACGTGATAATGCCTGAACATGTGTGACGTAAAACAACAGGAGAGATGAGCGAATAAACGCTTTGCGATTTATGATCATTAAATAAAAGTCAACTAGAAATGGCGCGGCAGAGGCCGACGCGTATCCCCACGCCGAATGTTTGACCTAGGTGTGCCCCAGGGTTGGTAATGGGGCCATGCATAGCTGAGATTGACCGTATTGTCATAAGAGAAGTTCATCATCAATTAGAAGTGAATTGGTGTAGAAATGAAGAAGTTATAGTAAAAGGCAATTTTGGGTGGGTGTGACATATGTGGGCAGGGCGCCCCAGGGTTGGTAATTGTGCCATGCATAGTTGAGATTGACCGTATTGTCATAAGAGAGGTTCAGTATCAATTTGAAGTGAATCGGTGTAGAAATGAAGAAATTATAGTAAAAGGCAATTTTGGGTGGGTGTGGTCTATGTGGGCGGGGCGCCCCAGGGTTGGTAATGGGGCCATGCATAGTTGAGATTGACTGTATTGTCATAAGAGAAGTTCAATATCAATTTGAAGTGAATCGGTGTAGAAATGAAGAAATTATAGTAAAGGCAATTTTGGGTGGGTGTGGTCTATGTGGGCGGGGCCCCAGGGTTGGTTATGGGGCCATGCATAGTTGAGATTGACCCTAATGTCATAAGAGAAGTTCAGTATCAATTTGAAGTGAATCCGTGTAGAAATGAAAAAATTATAGTAAATGGAATTTTTTGGTGGGTGTGGCCTATGTGGGCGGGCGCCCCAGGGTTGGGATTGGGGCCATGCATAGTTGAGATTGACCCTAATGTCATAACAAAAGTTCAGTATCAATTTGAAGTGAATCCGTGTAGAAATGAAAAAATTATAGTAAATGGAAATTTTTGGTGGGTGTGGCCTATGTGGGCGGGGCGCCCCAGGGTTGGGAATGGGGCCATGCATGGTTGAGATTGACCGTATTGTCATAGGTGAGGTCCAGTATCAATTTGAAGTGAATCGGTGTAGAAATAAAGAAGTAAATGTAAAATAACCTAAAAAAATGAGTGATAATTTCTGACGCGGCCCCACCCCAACCCCTATAACTTTTGACCCAGGGGTCAGATCAAAATTCCAAATAGTGCAGGGTCGCACATATGCTCATAGCTACCATGTGTGTAAATTTCAAGGTTCTAGTGCTTTTAGTGTAGGAGGAGATAGTGGCCAGGACGGACGGACAGACGGACGGACGGACGGACGGACGGCGGAGATCACCACAATATCCCCACCTTTTTTTCAAAAAGCGTGGGGATAACAAAATCATCTTTATTAATCATATTTAAATGTAAATAGCATTAAATATATTGACTTTGGATTTTCTTTGAAATTGACCTTTAAGCATCAATAATTTGCTATGCTAAGATAGCGCTCCATGTGATTGACAATCATCACAATGGTTTAATGCTTGAGCGACTACTCTCCACCTGTAAATTTCCAAGGGCATGTAGAATATAAACATTCGCTGGAAAATGCTGGGGAAAAAAGTCCACGTTTCATGGACATTTCAAGAACCAAACCCTGGAAACTGTTTAAAAAGCCAGGGATTTCCATGGAATTCCATGTTATACCATGGATTTCCATGATTACTCTGGACAATGTACACTCGGGCTATGCCATAACCTGTATTTAAAAATAGAATTATTATTCTTAACAAATATTACAAACTGTGAATAAAAATCCAAGTATACTAACAGTCTAATAATGAACAGTACTCTTATACTGAAAACATATGGAATGAAACAACCTCAATGCATAAAAACAGACCACAACATGTAAACCTGTATACTTTTGTTTCTTAGGCCAGGCCAAAAAATGAACACATATGGAAGGCATGTAAAGCATTAGAACAGTTCTTAGAAGGGCATTTGCTTCAAGTAAGACACGCTGAATGCGAGAATTGGATATTGCATGTTTAAGTTTTAATTTGAAACTCGAGACAAAAGTTAATTTTTTGTAAACTTCCATAGGTAACACAAAATGATTGTTAAAACTTCACCTTACATTAATATTCAATGGCAAAATGGCTACAGAATCATGTCTGGTTCAAAAAAGGAATCTTGTTATACTGGTGCTACAATTTTTGGTAAGTTTGTCCTATCATTCAGCAAGAGACACACTGGTGATTTCACTCCCTTTCTGCTTGAGGTTAACTATGACTGGACCACCTACTGTCAACTGCTCCACCTCATGTGTCTCACCAGGCATTGCAAGTATCAGGAACTCAGCAGGCACTGTCCCAATCTCTTCATTATCTAGCAGCAAGTATGCCATTCCATCATCCAGACAGACTCTTATCACAACAATCTGCCTCTCTTCAAAGGGATCATCTGATTTCTGAAAATGTGAAAGAAAATGCTTGCCTTACTTTTGATTAATTGATGCCTTGTTTTAATGGTGTGACATAATGGCAGTTATAGTTTGATATTACTAGCAACCACAGACATATTTTAAGCTCATCTATTTTTTGAAAAAAAAAAAAGAGCTATTGTCATCACCTTGGCGTCGGCGTTCGGTTAAGTTTTGTGTTTAGGACCACTTTTTTCATAAAGTGTAAAAGCTATTGCATTCAAACTTGGTACACTTACTTACTGTCATGAGGGGACTGGGCAGGCAAAGTAAGATAACGCTGGCATGCATTTTGACAGAATTATGTGCCCTTTTTATACTAAAAAATTGAAAATTAGGTTAACTTTTGTGTTTAGGTCCACTTTATTCATATACTATAAAGGTATTGCTTTCATACTTGCGACACTAACTATCATAAGGGGACTGTGCAGGTAAAGTTATGTAACTCTGACTGGCATTTTGACAGAATAATGGCCCCTTTATACTTAGAAAATTGAAAATTTCATAAAGTTTTGTGTTTTGGGTCACTTTACTCCTAAAGTATCATAGCTATTGCTTTCAGACTTGGAACACTCGCAAACTATCATTAGGGGACTGTACAGGACAAGTTGCATAACTCTGGTTGTCATTTTGATGGAATTATGGCCCTTTTTTGACTTAGTAACTTTGAATATATGGTTAAATTTTGTGTTTACATCCACTTTACTTCTAAAGTATCAAGGCTATTGCTTTCAAACTTCAAATACTTTCATACTATCATGAGGGTACTGTACCTGGCAAGTAGAATTTTACCTTGACCTTTGAATGACCTTGACTTTCAAGGTCAAATAATTAGATTTTGCTAAAATTGCCATGACTTTGTTATTTATGATCAGATTTGATTGTAGTCCATATAAACGGACTCCCAGAGTCTTTGATAAATTGCTTCAAGTAAGGAGTCCATATGCACCCCTTCTTAAACATGGGTGCAGTTCAGCGCACGGATTCAGCGCACGAAATCCGTGCGCTTCACTAAACAGAAGTGGTTCGAGACAAATTGAGGAAAGTAATGAATAAACTTGATAAACATGTTAAATTTACCTGAACGGCAACCTACGGATGTTATCCTTTGCATTCACCCTATAAAAACACACTTTTATCGCTGACATGTTTATGTTTAAATTTGAATTAGTGTTTTCTGTATCGAATACCACATTGTTATCGACTTTAATAGGCTCCATCACATAACCCGACGTGCAAAATATTGGTGTACTGCGACCTTACCAATATTGGGTAAATTTTCCAATATGGCGGATACAGTGTACGAAAGAAAAACTAAGTCAATAAAAAGCAATTATTTTTTGCTTTAATGGTACCATTTGGATGAGTTTGTGGTTTAGACAGGTAAACTTTAATAAGTTCTTGCAGGTTCAGTGTTCCTTATTTTTATTATTTTATTTTTGAAAGACTGTCCAACTATCCCACCCAAGAATCCCTCCCCCGAAACAAAAAATATATATTTTTTTCATTTGTATTTCTTATTTTTGGAAGATAATGTAATAAATGACCACACACCCACACTATACACCCCTCTCCACCCCACCCCTCCATCTTTTTTGATTGAAGTATTGAGATAGGTCCCTACACCTTTAAAAAGAAAAAAAGATGAGCGGTCTAAACCTGCAAGGCGGTGCTCTTGTTTAAAATTAAGTTATCTTGTTCTTTTTTCTTTTTGTTTGTTGAAAGAGATTAAAAAGACAATTAAGTCATTTTCAATTTTTGAGTTTTTGAAATATCTTAAGTAGAACCAAAGTTATGAGCTTTTAAAGTTTCAAACTTTGCGTCGCTTTTATGAATTCTCTCAAACAAAATCTTTTGGCAACTCTTTCAATGACAGTTGTTTTTTTTATCAGTTTTTGAAGACTGGCATACTGTCCCTTCCAATTGGCCTTTCTTTGCTTACAATGATGTCTTTCTCCATTTTTTTCATGTCATCACACACATACTTGTGGAAACCTAGTAATACATGTGCCATGCAATGAAAATTAAACACTTTTTTCTGTCAAAGTCTGTAGCACAGTCTTTCAGTGTTTCCTCGCGCCATTCAGTAAAAAATGTGTGTGCGAGAATCACATTGCTGGCACAATCACTCATGGTGTAGAAAAGTTTTTCTAGTGGCTTATGAATGAAATCTACATTTCTCTGTTGAACTTTTGTCTCGGAATATGTTCGTTCAAGTTCTTGAAAGTGCTGCTTTGTCAGTTATTGTCTTGGACGTTTCCCTTGCAACCTTCGTAAATCCAAGACTCATTATTTGACCACTGTCCAGTGTAACAGACGTGTCAATTATTTTTTCTTTCCTTCTGGTAGTACTGTCACGACTTATTCCAAAGCTTTGACATTGGTTGACACTTTCCACAACGAAGGCCTTGGCTATATAGTGACCTTCATCCACAATACTTTGTCGAATTTGATGGCAATTCACTTTTCTTGAACTCACAGTTAAACAAGTGTTTTGATACTGTGTCAATGGCCATGGAAATTTTCTGTACCTCAATTTCTAACCCGAAGAGTTTCATAATGCATAGTCGCAATTCATTTGGAATGTTCGATCTTCATATCTTATAAGCTTGTTATCATTAATGTGTTCGTGTAACAGTTCATTTTCTATTTCCGCATCTTTTTTTTTCAGTTCATGTTTCAGGTCTTCTAGCATTGGTTGTTTTTGGTGATTCGCTCTGCCTTTGTTAATCGAAGTGAAAATTTCTTCATAGTTTTTACCTTCAACCAGGAATTCTCAAATATTGCTGCATCATATGTAGAACCCGGCCAACGAGCAACAACATTCAGGAATCTGTTTAATTGTGAAAAAAAAAAATATGAGCTACCATGATTATATCTATTTTATTGAATAAATGGTATTCGAATTTTCATCCCACAAGGCATATAATAACTGTAAACACGCAAAACCAGATATTACTGACCCAACATTAACTGCATGTCATTGGTAATTACAGTCAACATGATTGTGATTTTACATGTTAAACACAGCATAATGAACTGAAACCAAGTTTTTGATAAAAAAAATCTTACATCAGGTCTAGTGACGACACTGCCTGACAAGTCAGGGCGTGGAATCCTTTTCAACAAACATAGGCCTCCTCTTGGTCTGGTGGTGCCATGATTGGAACGATTGGCACCAATGTGCCATCAATGGCACCCACAATGTTTGGTAATGAGCACTTTCTATAGAATTGCCTTTTTACATCCAACAAATTTTGAGGATGTGTAGGAAATCTGAAAAAAAGGGTAAAATGTTCACATATTACAAATTGAAATAGTTTTTATGCCCCCGGATTGAATGATCAGGGGTATATTGTTTTCGGCCTGTCTGTCATTGTATGTGTGTGAGCGTGTTGTGTTTGTGTGTCTGTCTCAAAACTTTAACCTTGGTCATAACTTTTGCAATATTGAGATAGCAACTTGATATTTGGCATGCATGTGTATCTCATGGAGCTGCACATTTTGAGTGGTGAAAGGTCAAGGTCATTTATCAAGGTCAAAAGTAAAACAAATCCAAGGAAGTAATAAGCTTTAAAGTGAGATAATTATCTGTACCTGCCAAATGATAAAAATAAATAAATAAATCAAAGCAGCGCTTTAGGGGTCATTGTGTTTCTGACAAACACATCTCTTGTTGTAAATGAAAAGTACCAACAAATATATTTTTGAAAAAAAAAAGCAGCGTTAAAATGTCGTCCACGAATGCAAAGACAATTATTAACATTGATATGTTAATTAATAAATTGAATTCCTTTTAAACATTGATCAGTAGAATTAAAGGGGCTGTAGCAGTTAGAATCCCCCCAAATGGAAAGTTAATGAAAACATAATTAAGTATACAATAACAACAAGTTATTATATTCTCATTTCGTTGCCACATTTGGCTTAAGAAAAGTATTTGGCTAAAACATTGTTTACATAATCTTCATACAATAATTACAAATGCCTGAATTTTTATAATGAAAGGTAATTGTGGCTTAATAAATTTCTGATATAGATCTTGAAATTTAATTGAAAGGAAGTTTAATCAGATGAGGCATACATTTTGACAAACATTTACCAATCTGACAGACATCATTAAGGCACATTTTAATTTTCTTGTGAATCTCAACATTCATGGTGATACATTGTGTTGATAGCGGTAAAGTTACTGTCATACATACGTTGTCTGAGTTTTAAAACATACATTGGGCAATAAGATATAGAATGATGTAGTTTCAATCTGGTCAGAACAATTAAAACTGTGCACTGAAATTAACCAAATGGCAAATCAACTCATATGTCTGACCTTATATTGTCAATGTTTGCATTTATGCTTTTTACAAATGCGCCAATGACTCTGCAAATAGAGCTCCTGATCACACCGTCAGCAATTTCGCTAAAAAACGCTCCTTTGGCCAGAGATCTCAAACTCAACAGCAGCTGAAAATGAAAACCATAAACAGGCTCAAAAACATCATAAAGAAAATACAAAACATTATAATTAATCATCATACAGAATAAGTATTTTAAGGTACTAAATAACACTGCCAGAACTCAAAGTGGCGAGGCCAATATGTGTTGTCTAAGATCATGGATAAATACATATACAGTGATCATATCAATCAGTCATGTATTGTTACGATTATAACTTTAACAATGTGTGAAAAATCTCCTCTCATCAACTGATTATCACACCACTGACACTTGATAACAGGAGCTTAGATTTTGACTCGACAGAAATATATATTATTTAGAGACTTGTTGTGGTATTTTACGATATTTCCAATAATGATTTATACAACAATTATACATGATACGTTTCACTAAGCAGGGCGCAATGGACATGGTATAGTTTTATAAAATACCAGTTGGAATTCCATTGCCATTTGTTTCCTTCTACACCGGATGTTTGTATCAGATGCTAATATATCTACAACAGCAGATAATTTGGGTCAGGTTATTCACTACTATAAAAATAAAACAGATTGATAAATAATTTTTCTTCAACAAATACTTGCCTGTGTGTCTGGAGGTATTCATTCATTCCCGACTATTTCAAGAAGTTCTTGGGCCACTGCGGGGTCAACGTGATACCTGGATACAAAATCCATGTCCCGAACATTCACGAACTGAATGCGTGGAGGGAATTGTTTTTCATTTCGCCGATTCCGTTGCTGTAAGCATACATAAGCTTTAATTTTGGCCATTTTGACTACTGTCTGCACCACCTCGCTGGCAGTTGCAAACACGCTATACAAATATGCAATCAGCAAGTGCATGTGGCAAGTGCAACTTTTTAATGAAACGGACACAAGGTTGCAAGTTGCAATTATTAGCAAATTTGCAACTGCGCTGCAATCTTTAATGAAACGGCCCCCTGAATAGTAAAGCACACAGTCTGGTTCATATCTTGAAGCATAATCCATCAGAATTTTTTAAGATTCTTTACTGGATATACTGAATTGTCTGCACCTCTGTGCCCTTAATTTCAATATTTAAGTCAATTGTTCCATTGACTGTCAGGTGCTCCAAGTCACTGTCTAAACCCTCAAGTAAAGCCTCCAACAACAGCTTGGACAACACAGTAACAACTTCATCATTGCTTAACAGAAGCTGTGCCATCTCTCCTTCAACGCTGACTCCAGCTACTGTAACGTGTCCTTCGTGTGCCAACAGGCTCATCTGCTGGCTTGAAAAGTTGTGTACTTAAAATCATTACTTGTAAAGTAAGGCTAAACACTGACACTTATTTGGCAGTACATCCCTTGAGCTACACAGTTGGCCAGTTTTCTTTACAATGACATTTAGGACAACTCAAAACTACTCTTCAATACTAGCAACATTTTCTTATAAAATATTGTTATCTTTAATGGGGTCAAACCCTTGACCCTCTCTCAGTTAAATCAATGTCAAAGATCAACGTATTGTCTGGGCACAGTATTTAAGACACACAGACTCCAATGCTTCAAACCCATCTAGTAGCCTCTTACTATCATGCAGGGTTTAACTGTGGTTGCAACTCTTGTGTTAACAGGCAACCTCTTTGCCACAATGGGAAGAAATAGAGCCTAGGGCAGCAACACAAATTATAATTTAGAAAATAAATGTTAAGTATTACCTCCATGTTTGACCTGCTAGTAGTCTTGAAGGATGTGTCCTTATAGTGGTTGACAACCACATTCATGATGGTCACGTATTGACCAGTGTGGAAGTCCTTATCTGAATTTTCACGCCACAGGGACACCTTGGCACTCCCACTTGCGTCTCTAATCTCAATCTTTTTTACTTTGATTGCGGATCCTCTGGCATCAATGGTTCTCACACCTTCCTAAAAATGAAAAATAAAATTGATATTTAACAATATTTCTGTACATTATAAACAAACATAAACATAATATAGATTCTTACTGTTTGATCTCAACCTACAGAAATATTGACCAGTGGTGTAAAAAGTAACTGGAAGGCAACAAAATGGACTAACTATTTCATTTTGAACCATATTTAGTTCATATGGTGAATTATGTAACTTTCTTGGTGACTAAGACCCCAGGTGCACCTTCAAGCCTATTTCGTCACGAGTGGGCACATTGGTAGCACCACAGATCTTTCATAAATCAAAGCGCTGAAGGCACTGGAGATGTTCGCTATTGCATAATTAAACACGCAATTCATTTTTCAAAATCAATTGCAAGTTTGAAATGAACACACGCCATTCAACTTTATAAAGTGTGTGTCATTGCGCACGGGTCGAGTTTTGTGTGCACTTTTTGTCATCCTTATTATTTCATAGAAATAACTTAGACAAAATGAAAACAACATGCTTTTTGGACGTTCTTAAAGCATAGAAAGTATGATGAAAATGGTAATGAGAACTTAATATAAAGAAAATTTGCAGTCACCATCATATTAAAGGAATATTTTTTCTTATATCAAATAACTATCTCACCAAGAATATAAATTCATAATGAAAGTTCCTTGTACAAAACTTTTGATTTTTGACACCATATACAAATTCAAAATATACAATAATCTTTGTATCTTGTATATGGAGGAATAAAAGTATTATAAACATTGCTGTTTATGCTTTACTTGTTACCCGAGCAGTTCACACGGTGTCAACAGCGCTGACATAAACATAGGTATAGAGCACTAATGCGCTTTTGGGCATAGCTGTTTTACTCAGTTTTCATCTAAGTGACTTTTACATAACGCCTACAGACACGCATAAATAATTTCGAATATTTAATAAGCTGATTTGAGTTACAACCCCCGGATGTTTTTGCTACATCACTGCGTATGTGCTTAATTCAAACGATGTAGCACTGTTCAGTGTAAGGAATTCTGGACTACTCTCTGTATGCTCAAACGACACAAATTGTGGCCCTGTTACAATTACGCGTTACAATCGATCTCACAGAATTTCACTTTGATGAGAAAACATTCATTAACGAAATAGTTGTTTTTTTGTGTGTAATAAAGAATCACAAAATACCAACATACCAAAACCCACAAAAAAACAACATACCAAAACTCACAAAAAATCCACAAAAAAACCAACATACCAAAACTCACAATAAATTAACATACCAAAACTCACAAAAAACCAACATACCAAAATCCACAAAAAACCAACATACCAAAACTCACAAAAAACCAACATACCAAAACTCACAAATAACCAACATACCAAAACTCACAAAAACCAACATACCAAAACCCACATATGTGGGTCTTTTGCGTGCAATAAGATTCACTAAAACCAACTTTAACACACTTTTGTACAAAAGCGTGTTTAAGTTGGTTTTTGTGAGTCTTTTGTTCGCTTAAAGGATCATACAATTTTGCTCGTCTGACATGTTACCATTGTAAAAAACTAATAGTTAACGCCTTTCTGGTAAAAAAAGGCAATTGAGATAAAATCACAACAGATCATTAAAAAACCCATGTGATTTAGAAAAAAAAACACACACAATTTGCAGAAAAACTATGTTTATATTAAAAAACAAATTATGTGAACATGTTTACAGTGCATTTTTAACAAAACCAGGAAAACATCTACCCAAGATACATTATCACAATATGACGGCAAATTAACATAATAAATTAAAATAAATAACATTTTCATCTTAGGGCTACCACAGGTAAAAACGGGAGGAAGGGTATGAACCATGATGTATACCGGTACAGTTTCAGTTAGTGAGGAGTGATAAAGAAAATAAAATTCATTAAAATTGTGTTCAACTGTGTTGGTGGTACAGGATTTATAAAATGAAGCCATTGGGGAATCCTTCATCATATTTTTTCCTGGAATAGCCCTTTACACATATTTACACCTATATACAAATGCGACAATGTTGCTAAGCACTACATGATACATCTCATAAATGCTCAGCGCGGTACACCGCACGAAGCCCCCTCAAGTCCCATCTCATTTTTTCTTCCACTGTTGAGATGGGCAGGGAAAACTTTTTGGAGATGACATCTGAAATGTATATGAACAATCAATGCAAGATTTTACTGTACATTACAGTATTCAAAATACTTGTCAAAGTTTATTCCATCAAAATCAAGTCTGATCTGAATGACTTGATTTTGATGGAATAAACTTTTACATCAATATAATCAGTTCATGTATCCCATTTTAACATCATCTACACTAGAAGAATTCCAAAAGACATTTTTGAAACAAGGAGGAAAATTACTGGCGGCTTGAATTGTTTTTATCGTTCAAAATGAAAGCTTAATGTTTAACTTTATACCGAGGTTATTTTTGTCTGCCTATGTGTTAAATGCTCCAATGCGCAGCGTTCAGCAATCGGGAGACCCTCTCGAATCTCCCCCTAATAGAGCAGTTCACCAGCTGATCAGCTATGAAAACTATTGTCATGGCCTTTGCGTGCATCTCGTGCATTATCTCATTTGATATCAGGTCCTGAAAGATATTTTATAATAGTTTTTATACGCCCGTCTATGACGGGACGTATTATGGTATACCCCGCGTCCGTCTGTCCGTCCGTCCGTCCGTCCGTCTGTTAATGTCGTACGCTACGTCAAATATCCTTTGACAGATTTTCTTCAAATTTTAACACAATCTTAATATTGATAAACCCTGATCCCCTTTCGTTTTTGACGGAATTCTGAATTGTCGTTCCAGAGTTATGGGACTTTGTTCGTCAAAATTTCGTGATTTCATTGAATGTCCTACTGTAGCTCAAATATCCTTCGATGGATTTTTTTCAAATTTCAACACAATCTTAATATTGATAAACCCTGATCCCCTTTCGTTTTTGACGGAATTCTGAATTGTCGTTCCAGAGTTATGGGACTTTGTTCGTCAAAATTTCGTGATTTCATTGAATGTCCTACTGTAGCTCAAATATCCTTCGATGGATTTTTTTCAAATTTCAACACAATCTTAATATTGATAAACCCTGATCCCCTTTCGTTTTTGACGGAATTCTGAATTGTCGTTCCAGAGTTATGGGACTTTGTTCGTCAAAATTTCGTGATTTCATTGAATGTCCTACTGTACCTCAAATATCCTTCGATGGATTTTTTTTTTTTTTTTTTTAGTATCCCTGAAAAATTGAACAAGGTGAGCTTTTTTCTATTCCGATTGTACACTACCACTTACCCATCTACATTTCTCTTTTATTATTGGTCAAAATATCTATAACAGGTTTACTTCAACTCCATATCCTCTAAAGAAATGCATACATATACTCAAAAAAAGATATGGTATGAATGTCAAGGAGACGGCGCTCCATGCTCATGTACTTATAAAATAAACCATGTATTCAAATACAAATAAACTGAAGTAAAAAAATGATTCAAAGGGTTATTTATTACCTTACTACTTCATTGGCGAACGACGGGCGTATCATGCGCTCATGGCGCAGCTGTTTATTGATATTGCTGTTATAGTAATCTTGTTGCTACAGTACACTCCACGCGTTTTCCCCAATTTCCCTCCATACTCCGCGGTGATTGACCTGGAGGGAGATTAAGAAAATCCCGCCAGACGCGGTGTTTGCATGATTTTGGACGCGGCGGTTATCGCAAAACTGATAAGCCGACGCGGCGGCCCTCGGCGTTGGCAACGCAGGGGAAACTCCGCGTTTTACGAGATAACGATCAATTTAATTTTGTTTGACTTCCTGATTTTCAAATAAAATTACATTTATTACAAGTACATACATGTATATGTAGTATAATATTTACAATTAAAAAAAACAACCAAGATAGATCGATCCCGACGTGGTTGTAGAAGTAGTTGTTGTTGTATAGAAAACTCGTTGATTTACGACAAACAAAACGTCGTCTTTTAACTAATACTTACCAATTAATATAAACACAGTTTGCAACATTGTTTTTATTTTGATAATTTAATCCAAAGTTTTCATGTTAGCAGGTGATTTTCTATACTGAACATGTAAACAAATGACCAAGGACCCTAAAAATCTTGCAAATCTGTGTGAATTGACAGTTTGACGTAATCAAAGAAAAGCTGCTTCCTGTCTAAAGGCATAACTTACACAAGTAAACACATTCAACGAATGCATAAGGAATGGTTTTAATTGTCGGAACAAAGTCAATTCTCTGCTCGCTAATGCATTTATTTTCTCTTTGAAGTTAGGTTATTCCATTGATTGCTAAAAGAAGGTGGTAACTATTGAGTTGATAGTTGCATTTAATATTCACAGTTGTATTCTTGTTGCATCGACATACAAAACAATGTTTACCAGTTATTATGGACCAAATCGGCAGAGTGACATTCACACATGTTAATCCCTTTTGTCAAAACACCGCAGACAGCAGTCTACACAATAGGTCAGCAGACAAGCTTTGCGTGTTTTCATAACGTCAAACACTTAAAATCCAGTTCCACCCAGATGTCTTCTTTAATCAGTTTACAGTACAATTACTGTTAAAATAATTACTCTACTAAAATACCGTAACGATAAAGATTCGGCGTGTATGATTTGAAATTAATTTGGAGGAAATATCAACTTATTCGCGATATAATTTTGTTAAAAAATACCAAAGAAACTTTTAACCGAAATAAACAAAATTCAATGTTCTCTGCGCTATAAAGTTTGTATAAAAAAAATCAATACACGCACACTTTGCAGGAGTATACCTTGTACATTGCAGCATAATTTTCGCGCGCTTTTGTCAGGAAATATACATGATGACTGTATATTGGAAGCATTTGTAAACGTCGTGTTAACATTAAAAATCGTAGTGTGTTTCGGATTACTAATTATTATTCTCATTTGGAAATTTTACGGAACATTTATTATTGTCTTATATGTGTTATGATTTAAATATTAATTTGTCAAATGTCTTATATTCATTCATATTGTAGACGTACCTGTGAATTAAAAAACATAATTTTTATACTTTTAATTTTCTATACAATTATCTTTTTTATACATGTACTACAGTATTTAAACAATTTATAATAACAATGTTTTTATTTTTTGGCATGCCCAGTAGCACACTGCTAACGCGGCGTTGCGCGGCGGTCACTGATAAGAACGGAAATTGTCTGCATTTACCAACTAGGCTAAAGTAATACACGCCGCGGGAATTAGCGAACGCGGCGTAATGCTGAGCGTTTTGTCGAGTTCACCTCGCTCTCTCAACGCCGCGTGAACACTCGCTAGCAGAAAAAAACCCGCGGAGGGAGCGCGTTTTTTGGGGAAAACGCGTGGAGTGTACTGTATAAAAATTATAAATATAAATCAAAACAAGTTTGTTGTTTTTGATTGTTTATTTTTGCAATTTTAATCCCATGATCACATGTGGCTTAACTCTTTTCATAAATAACTATAAGAAATTGCGTTTGGTATAAAAAACAGTTTGAAAATGAACCAAGATGCGTGGTCTCATTTGGCTGTGTGGACTGCATGGTTGGAAGTGTGATGTCTATTAAATGCAATAACCTGTATAGTTTTTCCTCTCAACAAATCCAGCTTTTCTTGGTCAAACGCAGAGTGTGGTTTGCCCACTCCTGTTCAAATCCAGTTGGCTATCTCTTGAAGGGTAAAAACCTGGTGTAAAAACCTTTTTAGCTCATCTATTTTTTGAAAAAAAATTATGAGCTATTGTCATCACCTTGGCGTCGGCGTTGGCGTTGGCGTTGGCGTTGGCGTTGGCGTCGGCGTCCGGTTAAGTTTTGCGTTTAGGTCCACTTTTCTCAGAAAGTATCAATGCTATTGCATTCAAACTTGGTACACTTACTTACTATCATGAGGGGACTAGGCAGGCAAAGTTAGATAACTC
Organism: Dreissena polymorpha; assembly: GCF_020536995.1. Classification (NCBI taxonomy): domain Eukaryota; kingdom Metazoa; phylum Mollusca; class Bivalvia; order Myida; family Dreissenidae; genus Dreissena; species Dreissena polymorpha. The sequence continues at coordinate 111,129,901 of NC_068357.1, read as the reverse complement.
TGGCGTGCATTTTGACAGAATTATGTGCCCTTTTTGTACTTAAAAAATTGCAAATTTTGGTTAAGTTTTGCGTTTAGTTCCACTTTTCTCAGTAAGTATCAATGCTATTGCATTCAAACTTGGTACACTTACTTACTATCATGAGGGGACTGGGCAGGCAAAGTTAGATAACTCTGGCATGCATTTTGACAGAATTATGTGCCCTTTTTATACTTAGAAAATTGACAATTTTGGTTAAGTTTTGTGTTTAGGTCCATTTTATTCCTTAAGCATCAAAGCTATTGCTTTCATACTTGCAACACTTACTAACTATCATAAGGGGACTGTGCAGGCAAAGTAATGTAACTCTGACTGGCATTTTGACAGAATTATGTGCCCTTTTTATACTTAGAAAATTGAAAATTTGATTAAGTTTTGTGTTTAGGTCCACTTTATTCCTACAGTATCAAAGCTATTGCTTTCATACTTGCAAGATTTATGAACTATCATAAGGGGACGGTGCAGGCAAAGTTATGTAACTCTGACTGGCATTTGGACGGAATTATGGGCCCTTTATACTTAGAAAATTGAAAATTTGGTTAAGATTTATGTTTTGGTCACTTTACCCCTAAAGTATCATAGATATTGCTTTCATACTTGGAACACTCACAAACTATCATAAGGGTACAGTAAAAGGACAAGTTGCATAACTCTGGTTGTCATTGTTACGGAATTATGGCCCTTTTTTGACTTAGTAACTTTTAATATATGGTTAAATTTTGTGTTTCGATCCACTCGAAGTATCAAGGCTATTGCTTTCAAACTTCAAATACTTACATGCTATCATGAGGTTACTGTACCTGGCAACTTGAATTTTACTTTGACCTTTGAATGACCTTGACTCTCAAGGTCAAATTATTAAATTTTGCTAAAATTGCCATAACTTCTTTATTTATGATTAGATTTGATTGATACTTTGATGAAACTACTCTTACCTGACATACCACAATAGACTTCACCCAAACCATCCCCCGTGCCCTCCCCCCCCTCCCCCCCTCCCCCCCCCCCTAATTTTTTTTTTTTTTTTTTTTTTTTTATAAGATCATCTCACAAATGACCACCACACCCTCACACTATACCCCCACCCCACCCCCCCCCCAACCCCCCCCCCCCCCAAATTTTTTTTTTGATTTTTTTTTTTTTTTTTTTTTTTTTTTTTTAAGATCATCTCACAAATTATCACCACACCCTCACACTATACCCCCCCCCCCCCCGATTTTTTATTTTTTTTTTTTTTTTTTTTTTTTTCGCTTTTTTGGAAGATAATGTAATAAATGTCCACAACCCCACACTATACACCCCTCTTCACTCCACTCCTCCCTCCTTTGTGATTGAAAATGAGAGTCCCTTCACCTTTAAAAAGAAAATAGATGAGCGGTCTGCACCCGCAAGGCGGTGCTCTTGTTTGGTATGCAATGATGCACGTTCTTTCCTCAGGATCTTCCAATCAATGTAAATTTCACCTTTGGGCAAGAGTTTAACCTTCAAAATTACAATATAAAAGTTCTCATTAATACACCGATAAACCATAAGCGTCTGCGCATGCGCGAATCAATCACCCGGATTATCGGATTTCGAGTAAAAAACAAAGATGGCTTACACATGCGCTGTGAAGAATTGCTCTAATGGAGCATATTGGCTAAATAAATGGAAGAAACAACTATGCGAAAGCTGTGGCTGTTTACACAAGGACTCTATGTGTAAATGTGACCCACCATTTAGGTAAGTTATAAACTGTCAGTTTTTAATATACTGTATTTTATCACACACTTTTGTTTGTGTACCGCTGTACGATCTTCATTTTTTGTGTGAAGGATTTCCATTTTGTTAACGTTGTTTAATAAAGTTTAATATTTCAAACGCAGAACAATCTTTACATGGAGACGGATTATTTTTAAAGATAATTTGTAATATAAAAATAACGCACAGAAAACACGGTATATCCAGAAAACATGTACTGAAACTTCGACAAGCAGGAAGGGATTGCTAATAGATTTTGCTAAGTGACCATTTTATTTGTAAAAATACTAAACTTGTAATTACTTTTTTTCAGATTGTTTGCCTTTCCAACAAAAAAGAGAGCACCTGTGGAAAGAGAAAAGTGGAAGCAGCTAATAGGAAGAAGAAATGGCAACAAACTGTGGTCACCATCCAAGGACAGCCGGCTGTGCTGCAGTCATTTCGTTGATGGGAAGCCTACCAAAGACAACCCCAATCCAACTGTCAATTTGGGGTATGATGGTGCAGAGAAGAGGGTTAAAAGAATGACATTGTTTGACGCTACCTCTCACAAGGTTAACGCACCAAAGAAGAGAAGGTTAGTGACCAAACCAGAACCCTTGACTGCTGTAGCTATCCATGATGACCCAGACATGGAAGTAATACCAAAATCAGAACTGAAAGTGCCGTTTGTACTTACACTTCTAGTGTTCATGGTTGGACTTCTGTTGAAATTGCACGAGAAGTTTGTGGAAATTCAGAAATTGAAAGAGGAGATCAGTGATTTGAGGGGCATAGTGAATAATCTTAAAAACAGCGTTTGCTCTGATGAAATTCTTAAAAATGACAAAGACGTAACATTCTTAACTGGATTGAACTCTAAATCAGCCTTTTACAAACTACATTCATTAGTTGCCCCGATTGTGAATAGGAAGTGGCGTGGCATTCTGGTTTCAAAAGAGAGAAGTTCTATTCGAGAAGACGACAAAATCGGTTCCAAATGTCAGCTTCTATTGACGCTAATGAAATTGAGGCTTGGACTCCTGAACAAAGACTTGGCTAAACGATTCTGCATATCAGAAACCTTTATGCTCCAGAATCTTCTTCACATGGCTCCGAGCTTTAAGAACAGTTTTAGAGTGTAATGTCTACATACCGGATGAGGAAACCTTGATAGCTACAAATCCACAACGTTTTCGAAAACTTAAAAACCTTCATACGATCATAGACTGTACGGAGCTCTTTATCGAAACTCCAAAGGATCTGCATCTTCAAAGTGCCTCTTGGAGCATTTACAAGCACTATAATACACTAAAGTTTCTTGTGGCATGCACTCCCAATAGTTCAATTGCTTATGTGAGTCCTGCATATATGGGGAAAATATCAGACAAGGAACTAACTGTGGAATGCGGATACTTGAATCGTGTTCCTCCAAACACTACAATAATGGCAGATAAGGGATTCAAAATCACTGAAGAATGTGCCGAGAGAAACATTGAAGTGTATATTCCACCAGGAAGGAAAGGGCAGTCACAAATGTCAAAATCCAAAGTAAAAAAACACAAGAACATTGCCAACTTGCGTATCTTAATCGAACAAGACGTTTAAAGACATTTAGAATCCTGTCCACTGAAATGCCCATTTAGATGATAAATCATGTTGATGACATTATAATTGTGTGTGCTGCTTTGTGCAATTTGAAGAAGCCTATTTATAGAACTTAAATTAGTGCTTTTGTATAAGGAAGTATGGTAGTCATTTATTTCCGGTGGATTAATGTGTATCCAAAGCATCCAGGTTTCAGAAGTTTCTCAGACACTCATAAATGACTCGTGTATATGTATACTTGGCTATCTTCCCTTTTGTTATAAACATGTTTGGTTTACATGTTCATTATGCCCCACCTTCGAAGAAGATGGGGTATATTGCTTTACACATGTCGGTCGGTCGGTCTGTCGGTCTGTCCACCAGGTGGTTTCCGGATGATAACTCAAGAACGCTTAGGCCTAGGATCATGAAACTTCATGGTATATTGATCATGACTCGCAGATGACCCTTTTGATTTTGAGGTCACTAGGTCAAAGGTCAAGGTCACTGTGACCCGAAATAGTAAAATGGTTTCCGGATGATAATTCAAGAACGCTTATGCCTAGGATCATGAAACTTGATAGGTAGATTGATCATGACTCGCATATGACCCCTATCGATTTTCAGGTCACTAGGTCAAAGGTCATGGTCACGGTGACCTGAAATAGTAAAATGGTTTCCGGATGATAACTCAAGAACGCTTATGCCTAGGATCATGAAACTTGATAGGTAGATTGACCATGACTTGCAGATGACCCCTATTGATTTTGAGGTCACTAGGTCAAAGGTCAAGGTCACGGTGACCCGAAATATTAAAATGGTTTCCGGATGATAACTCAAGAATGCTTATGCCTAGGATCATGAAACTTGATAGGTAGATTGATCATGACTCGCAGATGATCCCTATTGATTTTCAGGTCACAAGGTCAAGGTCACTGTGACCCGAAATAGTAAAATGGTTTCCGGATGATAACTCAAGTACGCTTATGCCTAGGATCATGAAACGTGATAGGTAGTTTGATCATGACTCGCAGATGACCCCTATTGATTTTCAGGTCACAAGGTCAAGGTCACTGTGACCTGAAATAGTAAAATGGTTTCCGGATGATAACTCAAGAACGCTTATGCCTAGGATCATGAAACTTAATAGGTACATTGATCATGACTGGCAGATGACCCCTTTTGATTTTCAGGTCACTAGGTCAAAGGTCAAGGTCACAGTGACAAAAAACATATTTACAAAATGGCTGTCACTACAACTGAGAGCCCATATGGGGGGCATGCATGTTTTACAAACAGCCCTTGTTTTATGTGTGTTGTTATGTAAAATTTGCAAGCTGAACATTAAATATGATTTAAATGAACTTAGTTGTCCACTTGGTATTCTACAACTTTGAAGTTTAAGTTGATGACCATGATTACTTCTTGATGAATATTGAATTAAAGTATGACCTGTGGCAGGGGAGAGCATACAATGCAAAGTTAAATGTACTATTTCAATATATAGAGATCAAGTTTCCAATATTATTATGCATACTTCTTTTCGCGTACATGTATATCAATTGAACACTTTGTATTTACAAAGCTCTCGAGTAAAATCATTCATATTTACATATAAAAGAATCTAAATTATGATGGTAGACTATTAAAGGAGATGTATTGATAGCAGAAATTTCTTTTTATTTATTGCTGAAAAGCTTTAAGGGTACTTGCCTTAATACAACTTTTGTATGCCTTATTTTGGCATTACCTTTGATTATCAAGCAATACACAATAATGTACTGGTATACACAAGATTGTTTAATGACCCATAACAAAACAGTAACAAATGGTTTTATTAAATATACAGTACACCAAAAATGTTTAATTTTTTGAGTTGTGTTTTGAGAAAACTGGGCTTAATGCATGTGCGTAGAGTCATCCCAGATTAGCATGTGCAGTCCGCAGGGACAACACTTTCCGCCTAAACTTGATTTTCGGTAAGGAGGGACTTGATTGAAACTAAAAAAACCCATAAAAGCGTAAAGTGTCATCCCTGATTAGCCTGTGCAGACTACGCAGGCTTATCTGGGATGACACTTTGCACATGCATTAAGCCCAGTTTTCTCAGAACACGGCCCATTTTATTACATATTCATAACACACAACATGCCAACTAAAATCAATCAAAACCTCTTTTGTACAGGTTGTCTACCACCTTTTTTACCTTGTTTTACACTGATTTTGTGTTGTCGTCGGTAACTTCCGCATATGTGTCGCTATCGGAAATTTCACCTTTTAATTTTTTTATGTAATCTGTGCTATCCATTACGACTATACCAGAACCTTTATCAGCAGGCCGAATGACAATTTCATCGTCGTTAAGAAGCTCTTTCAGAGCATATTCTTCAGATTTACTCACATTGAGCTTAATTCTTCTTTTGAGACCCTTGATGATGTCATCCTTTACAGCCTTGATATACGCATCCAACCATTTATGGCGGCCTGCTTTTGGAGTCCATGTTGACGGCGTCTTCTTCCTGTACGGTTTCTCTTAATTAGGATGTCCGTCTCTCTCTTCAGAGTAGAAATATTCTCTGAGACGCATGCGACGTTCCCATGAAGTGAGGTCCGTCAACAACTTGCCTTTGTCAACGACTCTTCTTGTTGGAACAAATTTCAATCCCTTAGATAGAACTCTTATTTGTGAGGCAGTAAGTTGCTTCTTTGACAGGTTAGTCACTACATCCGGTTGGACCGACGGTCCCTCAGTGACGATAACACAATTTTTAGACGTTGAACCGTTTGCTGTATAGCGGCGTTGCACTTCCGGCTTGTCTAACAACACATGCATGTTTTTTGTAGGCATGGAAAGTCTTTCTGAACCAATAGATCCCACTTCCGGTTTCTCTGCGCCGACATGGACGCTTTTTGCAGTCATTAAACCTTTTCCAGTGTGGTTACACTGCACTTCCGGTTTGTCAGTAGCAACATTCTTATCTTCAAGTATTAAACCGTTTTTAGAATGTGTGTTGTCTTTTTTAAGGACGCTCAATTTCTTTTTCTTTGTTCTTAAAAGTTCAATTTGTGTTTCAAGTAAAAATTGTTCCAGTTCTTTCTGTAGCTTTTCGAATTTATGTTTAGTAATTGAGGAAGACATCTTATTTGTTTCACTTGAATTGAGGAAGACATCTTATTTGTTTCACTAAATGACTTCAACCGAAAGGATGATATAAAAAATATACTATTTTGTAATATATTTGAATACTTAAAAATAAATATTTGTTAATGTGTACGAATTTATTCGGTTGCCATCGTTTTAAACTGTATATATGTATATACATTTTGCCAATGCATACTAGTATTTACAAAACACACAAGTGTACATACGATTTAACAAATCACAAATGCCATTTACACCGGATAGTAATTAATTAAACTAAATTGAATTAAATCAATGCAGGTATAAATACATCAATTGCTAAATGGCTTAATGTTAACTGACCTTGAACACAAGTGGTCACGTTCGTCCAGTGCCCGTTCTGACATTGACTGGTCACATTGTTTAGATCGAGCGGAAGGTAACCATGGTTACATTCCAGCCTGCGTCTATGACCTTCCATGTGCATGTTTCCGAGGATCACTCCGTTGGTCTTTGCCGCCTTATTGAATGGTGGGCACACTGAAACAAGTATGGCGTATTTAAATGCAGAAACAAAAGAAGAAAACCAGACTAACGCATGTCTCAACACATCGTATGATGTATTTATTTTAAACTGACGATTGTTCTGTAAACGGTTATGACGTCGAGTTCACTGACAATTATATTCGATATTTTAGCTACACCACTTACGCATTAAAAATCTACGAATGAACGATAACCAAAGTATTGTTATTGTAACAATTTGTGTACCGTTGTTGGTATGTTGTTTGATTGGATGTTATTTAGTAACGGTTTCTGTTATTTGTGATCACACTTATGGACTGCCTACCTGAAGATATTTATTTTTTCATTGATCAGCTGTAACACAACACGAAAACAATATAAATATTTACATTATGTAAATTACATGTTTAACAACACACCTCGCTCTTTAATCAAAGTACTGACAGTACTGGTGTAACGATGCTTTTGAGAGGATGGATATAAAAGCATCAAGTTAAGTTTATCTACATCACCACAATCACCACAATTGTGTATGTTGGTACGAAACAAAAATTTGGTACACAAATTTTGCGAAAAAAATTTGGGTATGAAAACAAATTTGGGTACGAAAAAATATTTGGGAACAAAAAAATTGGGACCGAAAAAAATTTGGGTACGAACAAAAAATTGGGAATAAAAAAAAAAGGGTACGAAAAAAATATTTGGTACGAAAAATTTTAGGTACGGAAAAAAAATTGGGGGAACGGGAAAGTAGTACCTGTGGGGAACTTGACCCACACTCGCACATTTTCGGCCCTTTCCGTCAAACATCAGATAAGTTCCTCGAAGGCAATAGTATGAATACACATTTCGGAAGCGGTAATGCGGTCCTTCCTACGCGCGTCAAAATGTAAGCGAAATATGTACACAAGTCTGTCAGGAATGATTGAATTAACGAAGAAAATCGTGTATTTATGTTAGTTTTTTTAAGAAATGTGCAGAAAATATATTAAACAAGAGCTGTGTTTGTGAAACACAATGCCCCCTGCTGCGCAGTTTTGAAGCCATATATTTTACCTTTGACCTTGAAGGATGACCTTGACCTTTCACCACTCAAAATGTGCAGCATCATGACATACACATGCATGCCGAATATGGAGTTGCTATCTTCAATATTGCAAAATTTGACCTTTGACCTTGAAGGATGACTACCTTTCACCAATCAATATGTGCAGCTCTATGAGATACGCATGCACGCCAATATTGAAAAAGTTATGGCCAATGTTAAAGTTTTTGGACAGACAGACAGACGCTTTATATTTGACATTTGACCTTGAAGGATGACCTTCACCTTTCACAACTGAAAATGTGCAGCTCCATGAGATGCACGTGTATGCCAAATATCAAGTGGCTATGTTCAATATTAAAAAAGTTATGGCCATTAAAGTTTTCGGACGGACGGACAGACTGACACACTGACTGACTGACAGTTCAACTGATATAGGCCACCCTACCGGGGGCATAAAAAGCAATGGCGATATTTTTCTCAGCCACATAATTGTTAATAGTTTGATATCGCAAAATGAAAGTGAAAGTAGAACTGTCAAAAATGACAACCTGTCAACGTGTTGTTTTTGCTGGCACGAGAGGGCGATTACACTCAATGTGTTAACATTTTGACCATAGGCTTTGTCAATGACCTTTATAGTATGGGTAGCTTTGATATTATTTATTGCTATCATGTAACTGCATGATTGTGTATATGTATACAATACACAAAGCATAAATAATGATATAAATATACTAATTGAGCTTATAATAATCTGAGAACTATAGCCAGGTCAATTAAGGACTTAAAATACAATTTTGTGTCCTGATTTCATGAAGAAATGACCATGCATGTCCTAGATTTCAAATTCAAGGCCCTGGTGTGACACATTGGTAGCATTACCGTGAAACTGTTACCAGGATTATGAAATTAGTTTTTTATTGAACTATCTAAGGAAATCTAAATCAGGCACTGATTTTTCTTGTTTTAATACAGTCATAGATCAGTTGTGGCCTCTGGGTAATGACCAATTTTTGCTTACTTGTCACACCCTTAAAACTTTCCACACGTCTGTAATAGCAAATCTGGATTTAGGTGATCTTCAATGGTACATTTAAACTTTAGCTCTGTTACAAGAGTGCTGGTAAAGTCCAGTCACATATTTAAATCTAGGCCATGTCAAAATCAAAGTGTCAAAGACAAATGAAAGATGCGTTCATTAATTATTGTCCAGTTGTTTACTACTGCTGTAAGTTTTTATATAATATGACTGATGAACATCATGTGAGAGAAAATTCACATTATCATTGTATATCAGGTTTAGCAGCCTTTTAGATAACAAAGTATGCTAGTTTTCAATGTCGCTTCTGGGGATCAAACCCGTAGGGCTTTTAGGAAGATTCTGAAATTTTCGATCCCTCGAGAGCAACCAAACCAAAAATTAAGTCAAATATTGCCTTCTCGTTTTTTTTGAGTCGGTTCATGAGGGATAATGGAGCTCGATTGGTCATTGTCGGCTCTGGTACTACTTACATGTACCCCGGGTACTCTTAATCACGGAGTGTATATTGACAGGAGATGAATCGAGTATTTGACCCTTACTGTAGTAAATTCAATCTTATGCAAAAACTATTCATCCGATTTTATTGGTTTATACGTTATCTTGTTGCTTATTAATTCCTCTTTCAAAAAAATATAACTTTTAGTATATTCCCGTTGTTATTAATGGATTTATAGCGAGTTAAACACAAGAAATACACATTTTATGTTTTACCACCGCGCGTTTTAACGTGTTGTGGCTATCGATCTTTTACGATTAGCGTACAGCGAAGCGCCGAGGTTATACATTTTGATGTACCAACTCACGTCTTTTGTTAAATTATAGTTTCATTTCTCGGCCGATTTTGACAAATTATATATCATTAGAAAGCTTACGTTACGTAGTAAACAGATATATCAATATATATTAAGTTTTTCTTCTGATTTCGACAGCCCGGCGAGTTATAACTTTAACTTTTGCAAATATCATACCGTTTTGGAGTTTTAGAATCTAGATTTACGGTTGACATGTTCGTACTTAATACCAATTTGTAGCGTTTATATTTGGAGTTCAGTTTTAAAAATTACATCTTGCTTAGGAGAATAGAATTCTGTATACGACAGAAAAAAAAATTGTTTAAAAACGAAAGTAATTAAGGAATGAAGGCGGGAAAATGTAGCGCGCGTTCCTAACGCACTGAACTGATGCTACGGTCTTGGCGATTATGCTTTTGTTTAGAAACCGGCCATTGAATTTCTTTTGCCATCTTATTATATTTTTTATGGAATATATTGTAGTATTTTGTTCACGAAACATATCAATAAAGCTTATTATAAATGAATCTTAATAAATTAACGATTTCAGCTCTTGTTTATAACACAGAAAGGGTGTAAAATTTATGATGAAACAGCGTATATAGCGGACCCTCTCGATATTATTCGGCTTTGCATGCATACTTGAAATAAAATGGGTGTCAAAAACATTCATCGTTTGCTGTTTATTATCAACAAGATAATTATGTATAATTATTTGAAATGTTATTTACCTTAAATTATCAATTTATTAAAGATTCTTGAAAATTACGGTCGGTGTTAGGCGGGTCATTTCGTATTTTGACATCAGGGCATCATGTCCAACTATTGAAAATCAGATTTTTTTTCACCGGGACGATGACGGCTTGGATTTAGACAGGCAGACAGATAGTTTATTCAGACTTAAACAACAGTACATCGTCTTCAACTCAAATATATAAATTATTTTTAGACGAATTGTTATCTGATTACACATATAGCAGTGATGATTCTGAGAATGTTGCCATGTTTCTTAGCCGTGTAATCTAGAGTCCATGGTTTGAGCATTTTTATCGCGGTGTTCAAAAAAAGATATCTCAATAATCTTGTTTATTGATTGATCTGTGGTTTTATTGCCCCTGTGTTCAGCACAAACCAATTATCTCGTTATGATCAGAAACAGTGCCGACCAATACTAAATAACACTATGGTGTCATACGCCACAGCAGGGACCTATACTTGTATATTGGTCCCTAACCACAGGTGGCAATGTCTGGTCAGATTACACTTTTTATGATACATCCATGTCTTCTCGTGGTATTAGTGGTCATTTCTTGGAGTAATGTAACGCCAAATACTCAATTTTGCGTTTATAAGATATGTAGCGTATTGAAAACATTTATAGTCATCTGCCCATACAGATTGCCATAAACTAAATACTGTATAGATGTCAGCCAGCTAAATCACAATATTTATAAGTGATTAATACCTATACATGTACATTTTAAACATTTAAAAAATCTAATACTTAACATTTAACGTATTTAGCGGGTACCGGTAAAAAAAATCCGTCATTTCGTAGTCCTATAAAGAGTGTATGGTAGTGTACGGAACAACATAATTAAAAACAGCATTCTCATTTGACCACAACGGGGTTAAATAATCTTTCCGAAAAATACAAATAATACAGAGTTTTAATTTAGAATTCTATATATTTATAACTCTGTGAACTTATAAAGATATTTCAATATACATGCATAGACAGTTGACCGTGATTTTCAAGAATCTTTAAATAATTTTAATTAATTGATAATTTATGGTTAATAACCTTTCATATAATTTTACATAATTACCTTTTTGATAATAAACAACAAACGATGAATGTTTTGACACCCATTATATTTAAGTATGCAAAGCCGAAAAATATCAAGAGGGTCCGCTATACATTTGTATACGCTGTTTCATCATAAAATTAACACCCTTTCTGTGTTATAATCAAGAGCTGAAATCGTAAATTTATTAAGCTTCATTAATACTTAGCTTTATGGATATGTCTCTAGAACAAAATATTTCAATATATTCCATAAAAAATATAATAATCGTGGCAAAGGAAATTCAATGGCCGGTATCTAAACAAAAGCATAATCGCCATCAGTTCGGTTCGTTAGGACCGCGCGCTACTTATTTCCGCCTTCATTCCTTACTTGCTTTCATTTTTAAACCAATTTTTTTTCTATCATATACAGAATTCTATTCTCCTAAGCAAGATGTTATTTTTAAATTGAACTCCAAATATAAACGCTACAAATCGGTATATGATAAAAGCATAATCGCCAAGACCGTAGCATCAGTTCAGTGCGTTAGGAACGCGCGCTACATTTTCCCGCCTTCATTCCTTAATTACTTTCGTTTTTAAACAAATTTTTTTTCTGTCGTATACAGAATTCTATTCTCCTAAGCAAGATGTAATTTTTAAAACTGAACTCCAAATATAAACGCTACAAATCGGTATAAAGTACGAACATGTCAACCGTAAATCTAGATTCTAAAACTCCAAAACGGTATGATATTTGCAAAAGTTAAAGTTATAACTCGCCGAGCTGCCAAAATCAGAAGAAAAACTTAATATATATTTATATATCTGAAAACTACATTACGTAAGCTTTCTAATGATATATAATTTGTCAAAATCGGCCTATAAATGAAACTATAATTTAACAAAATACGTGAGTGGGTACATCAAATGTATAACATCGGCGCTTCGATAAAAGATCGACAGATACGACACGGTCACGTGACTTAAACACAACAAGATATTTGGCGTAACGGTCCCGTTTCATATCCGTGTAATCTAGAGTCCGTGTCTTAATATACTTACATGTACCCTGGGTACTCTAAGTATACTTACCAGGGTTGGCATATTGACCGGTCAATTGAGTATTGACCGGGCCGGCGGTCAATACCCGGTTAAAACCGGTCAATACTGGTCATTACTGGCCAATAGTGGTCGATTGAAAATTGTAGCATTTAAATATTACAAAGGAGCCATTTTATATTAAATCAATAATTATTCTGTAATTGATAAACTTTTTTCTCAGTTATTTATTGTATAAAAAATCTTTAAAGCTGTAAAAAGTTACTTCTTTATTATTTATGGAAACAGCCTCAAATACATAAGGACTAAGGCAATATCTTTATCTCAGTGTATCACATCTGTTACTAAAGTATTATTACTATTGTAGGTACCATAGCATTTCACTTATCTATTGATATATCTATTTGATAAGCAGATGGACAAACAGAACTCTTGTGTATTCTAGGGTTATAAATCTGGCCTCTTAGTTGGTAATAAAATGCATGCAGTGTTATGTCTCTGGTATTGACAATTAAGCAAATCTGCCCTTAGGCTATTTCATATCACTCACACAAGAAGATTACATTGTACTTGCTATTAATTTAATAGTTTATTCTAACTTGTTTCTTTTCTGTATTAAGAGGGTTTTTCCCTTTCATATTAAAAAGTTCAATTGGTATTCAAATGAATAAACAATCAAAGTTCTTGATTTTGCCAACAAATAATGTTTTCCAATTGTGGGTCTACTCTTCTTTTCAATTATTTTTTTCTTTTAATAATTATTTCTTATTATGTTTTTTATTCTTATATCAATACAAATTAAAGTCTTTTTCACTATTTTGTTTAAAAAGTATTTAAAGAATTCAATGCAAGAATACATGACAAGTAAGGATTGTGTCAAAAAGGTTCCATTTAAAGTCACTATCACGCGCACCAATACATACGGCTACTGTATTATGCTATATAAAAACATTTGACAACAAGTAGTACCATACGATGGTTAATTACAATAGGAAGACCCTAAAAACAAGTAACATTGATGTAAAAACGTTATATTACAAGCATTCGGCAAGTTTTAAGCATCTTAATATCAAAATATCGTTCCACGATGTAATATACCAGTGATTTTTTTTGCCAGAAATTACAGCCGATATTCGGCTGCTTCCCAATTGCAAAAATTGACGTTTTTTCCCAAAAATTTGATTAAAATTTCCCAAAAAAAGACAAAATTTTCCCAATAAAGTCAATAAGATTACAATGTAATTAAGCAATAATTTCGAACGAGTGCCGATCGAGTTGCCAAGTCGTCGCCGAACAACAACTGACTTACGTATTGTTCGCGAATTTAGCTGAATACGATTTTACGTTGCTATCCACATCTCTCTCTATATTGCGGAGGATACCGACGATAGCCGATGTATCCCGATTGTAAACGCCTGTTTTTACATACGCCCAAGATGGCGGCAAGCAGACGAGAAATTTGCGATGAGCGGCGAAAATGATAAATAACATTCAAATTAACAATGGATATCATATGGTTATTACGGAATAATTTAATGCGTTTGTCAATTAACGCAAAATATAACGTTTGAGATAAAAACAACAAATATTTATTACAAATCTTCACAGTGAATGTGCATCACGGAATTCAGTGTTGGGAAATTGGAATTAGTCTACCGTTACTCACAAAGTTAAATGCATTTTAGATGAGTATCGTTCGAAAATGGAAAGAGACAAACATGATATGATTTATATGTTAGTGGATCTGTGTAAAATCAGATTCATATGCATATTCTGCTTTAATATGTTTGTCACGCTTTACAGTTTACTGAAATAGCATTGAAGTGCAAGATGTTGAAAGGTAAAGAAATGAAATAAATTATTTTAACTCCATATAATACATCATTAACATAGCAAGACCACTAAAGCGTTTTTTTTTTATAAATATTTGTTAATGTTTTCACCATTTAAAAGAATACTGAATTAAATTCTTACTGTTAAAGAGGTTATGATTAAATGGTATATCAGGGACCTATACAAACAAATGTTTGTATAGGTCCCTGGGTATATTTAAGAATCTATATAGATTATTGCAAGTTCAATATGAATGTGGAAGGATATTAACTTAACATTGTCTTCATTGTAAGAACACATTAAATTAGTACTTTATAATATAAAAATGCTGTCAAACATACTTTAATAATTTTAATTCTGTTCTTATAATCATATTTATATTGTTTCCCAATTTCATGGTTTATCGCGCTATTTTTTCCAATTTCATGGTTTATCACGCTAATTTTCCCAATCCAAAAGGCACAGGCTGTAAGAAAAAAAATCAAAAAAAATCACTGTATACTTTCGCTTTCGAGCCAGGATCGGATTCATTCGGGTTGCGTTCATTTGCATAATTTATACAAGCCATTTTCGCATTCGCTAAGTTCCAGTTACCCAGAATTCATTTTGATTTCACAGAATGATTATTCATGAGAGCTACGTCATGCTTCCGACGCTTACCGTATCCAATCTTGTGTTCGCCCGTAAATGTTCGGATATTTCATGGGAGATATAAATGGAATTATTTGTGGCCACAAAAAATAAAAACGAGCATTTTGTATATCGTTAAATCAATTCTACCAGACAACATCTAACGTTGAAATTTTGCATTTTGCTAAAAGGAACATTGATTTTTTTATGGGTTAGCTTTATTTAACGAAATATTCGATATTTTTGAGCGTGATTGTTACTTTAAGGCCCTTTAATCAGTTTTGGGTGCCCCAACCTGTATAGGTGAGAAGACTGTTAGAAGACTGTGGGGACAGTAGGGTATGAGGAACAACTTATACACAGTAATTGACAGGTTCTTGTTGAATCAAGCACAAAATTATCTGAGCATCATAATTCATTAGAATTGAAAAAAGTTCAATCAACCAGAAAAATCAAATTGACCAACTTTGACTTATTTGCAAAATTTTGAGAGATTGGCCTACAAATTGCATGAACAGATATAAAATAGTGGGAATTAATAGCTTAAGACATAATGGCAACATGTATGTATAATTTATATTATCAGTATTGTTTAATTAGGCATGGAATATAAATTAAAATTGGGGGTAAAGTTCAATCGACCAGTATTGACCAGTAATGACCACTTCGGGAGTATTGACCGGGGCGGTTTTAACCGGTAAAAACCGCCGGTTAAAACCGGGGGCGGTCGATTGGTGCCAACTGTTTATATGTGTATTAACTTGTATGGTTGCACCACTTTCTTGCACTTGAACATTCTCAAAAACGGTCTTAAGCTGAATATAGTAGAAAAAAAATCATTGAAGCTATTTTTGATGCACAATCAACATAGTAATTTATAATATAGCTATTGATCAAATACAGAACGATCTTAAGTTGGTCTAATAATTTTCAGTTGCAACTTGCTAATTTCAGTTACAATTTAAAAAGGATATGTTTAGTCAATAATTGCCCAGGCTGTGTAAAAAAAAAATTAACAAACATGTTACAGACATGAAGCACACTAAAGACATTTCTGGACTGTGTATAGTTCTGCATCTATCACTTGCGTTGGCATTTTGCACAAAACCACCTGTCAGCAGTAGCAAGCTGTCTGTCGTCAACCCCAGCACAATGGTAATGGACCCACAATCCACATCCATCGCATCCCACAGAATGGTCTGCCTCGGATTTTGGTTCATTTATACAATCCAATCCACAGACTCCACACAGATAGACCTGAAGTTTGTGATTGGAAGACTTCTTCTGTTTCCTTGGCTGTATTTTTTTCTTAGGACTTCCAAGCAGGGCACGGCGCACTTTAGAATTTGTTGGGGTACCCTGATGCTGGTACGTTATCAATGGAGTCTCATCAGTTTGATTGATGTTCTCCTTGTCCAAAAATAATGATGGAAACACATGTTTTACCCAGAACCATTTGAGCGACTCAAAGACACCTTTCCAGAAATCTTGATCAAAGTCAATGCGACACATAGCATGTCCATGATGTGTATATACAAATAAATCACAGTATGGTCGATCCAAGATAGCCATTTGACCCTGTACTTGATAAAAGTATTGATGTTTTTTGTCCAACATCACACGTCCGTTTTCATCATAGAGTAAATACTTTACATTGTCAACAGTTGGGACAGAATCCTTCACACTTTCAGGACATTTGATTTCGCAGAGGCCTTTACCGCAGCACACACAATCCACTTCCAAATCTGCGCTTGCTGCAATGTAAGGTGCATCTGCGCAAACTGATAGGCCAGAGTCACAAACCTCAAATTTTTTGTGGGTTTTCTTCATAATCCTTGAATACTCCATCTTTGCCACTGGTTCTAAAGATGTACAATGCTTCATGGCCATTGTTGGTTTGCAGGATGTTTCTCCAAGGATTGTCTTTACCAGTGCAGACGCGTCAGCTGTAGGGTCTTTTTGCAGAGTCTTCACGCGGCTAACAATTCTCTGAAATGTGCTGGCAGTTACTCGTCCCTTCCGTTGTTCAACCCATATGCTGGATAGGGACTGATCTACAATTGCACATTTCAAGGCGTGTCTCTGATCATCATTGATCGTCAGAAGCTCAATGGCTTGCTCAACAGATATAACACTGTTTTTGCTTCTTACTTCGCCTGCGATGGCAATAATAGATGGGGGTACATGTACATCATTTTGTACTTCCACTGGTCTTCTTTTTTCGCAATTTAAAGCAAGACAAGAATCAGGTGCATCATCGCGGAAAAGCTGGTACAATGCATTCCTCATTTTCATTTGGTCCTTCACCTGCTCTACCTGCACTTTTGTTAAGGGAGTAAAGTTTTTCTTTAGATTTCTTTTCCTGCTTTCCTCTTCCATTTCACGAGAACGCTTACCATAACGCCCCTTTGTCCAATTTATTTCTGAAGCTCTCATGGATTTTAATTCTCGTTTTCCTTTTGGAATGTTCCAACTGGATTGTTTGCTGGTCTTCGACAGTTTAGTCTCCCCTGTCTTCACCGCATGTTCAACGCAAAACAACAATCCAGCTACATGATTGCAGGATCCAAGCATGCCGGCAGTACATGTACAATAGGCAGACAGAATGTTGCCTCCAGGTCGTTGTGGTTGATCCTTCTCAACTAATGCCCACACGTCGTAAGATTTGCTGTTGACTGCCATTGAAGGCGTCACCTTTGTCTTTAATAAACATGTGTCACTTGAGTCTCTTATGTCGTGGATGAATACCTCTTTTACCCAACCACAGTCAAAATACCTGTAGGCCTTGCCAAGTTTGTATTCATTTAGCAACTGATTTGTTATGTCAGTGGGTGATGAAGCATTCAGGAACTTGGAAATGTCTATCATGTAAATTGATGGCCATTTTTCCATTCCTGCCTTTTCACCTTTCCAGCCAGTTTTCAGGGAGAATGGATCAGGAATTATGTCACCTTCTACCGTCAGTTTCTCCTTGTACTCTTTGAGAAGTCGCTGCTCTTCAAGCTCGGCTTGTTCATTTACAGGCAGATTCTCCTCCCAAGCACAAAATGCTCTGAAAAATACATGTTATGCTTATAGCCCAATATTTTATAAATGTTTTTGTATGGCAATAATTTTCAAGTACAAAAGAAACATGTCTTGCAAATACTTTACACAGAGGTTGAGGGATTCCAATATGGCCCAAGAATAGAGTTTACAAGCCCCTTTGCAAACACACAGCAACTCTCAACAAGACTTTCAATTTTATTGATTACACAAAACAGTATGATTTAAGATAGCAAGTACTTTATGTACTGTACTGTTAGTGCTAATTTATATCATTGTTTAAGACAACATAACAAACTGTCAAACAAATGATGTTTAAACATTCAAAAGCCAACTGACAGTTTATCATGATATAAACAACATATTACATATAACCGTATATAATAATAAAAATGTTAACAAAATGCTACACAAATCTTACGCTAGGTAACTTACAGTGTTCATAGTCATAGCCTAAAACTAAATTGTACTACTAACAGTGCTTTGAGAAGTTAGTTCTTCATATACATGCTTGTTTATTTTTTAAAACAGACAACGTAGTCATAATTCTGTAAAACAACAAAGCAGAACTAAAATACATAAAGCAATCAAATATGTTTTATTAATTTTAACTCAAGTATGTGCTGCAAAGACTATGTCAGATTTAAACAAACATTACTTTTTTTTATAACTACCTTGCAACCAAGTCCTCAACGTCTCCATGCACAGGCCGTTTTCTATGCGATAAATAAACTTTCAGAGCGTGTAGAGACCACAATCTAAATTTAGACAATGTCATTTCACCAAGTTCATCCATTTTTGCTCATGTAAACAAATCCTACGCTCTATTTATTACACACAAAAGAAGCTGTCACGGTCGATTTGGTTTTAATCTTTTTGGTTGCCCGATAAAATAATACATATAAGCAAAGCATCAGCAGTATCTATGACAACCTTACTTTTTCATATTGAAGCAAGCCATTTTTTGTTATTATCGAAACTCATAAAAAGCGAGACTTATGCATCAAAACTTAAAGAAAGTTTGGTTTCAAAGCCAACAAAAGGAATTGACATTGTTGCCACACTTGGCCAACATTCCCATAAAATTTGAAGTCAGTTACGCAGTATACCGAGTGGTTAACCTACAGCAGCCCATCAACAAACTGAATGATGCCAATGGAAGACATTGAAGAATGTTTTAAGCAACAATTATGGCACTACAATTAGGTTTCTACGTACCTACCAGTCAAATGTAATGTTTAACGTAATTGTGTTGTCATAAGTAGTGCTGTATGCCGAGAAATAGAAGTCGCTCTTTACCTTTTGATGTTTAATTTATGTTCACGCAGACGTGCTTCAAGCTCTACATATAGTACACGTGTTTCAACAATATAACTAAGAATATTTGGCCTGGAGCATGTCAGTTTTTAGTCAAAAGTACTTTTTTTAAACTGAAGTTATAAAACAATTTTCTGAATTTATAAATCACCCCTCAAATTTAAAATGGTAAAGTGCGAGAAATACCTGCAATATCCGTCCACGAACAGACACTCTGTTCCAGCTGCAACCATATTGCCTGCTGGATTGGCAGCACATCAGCTGCGGGCGGGTTGATCAAGATTTGTCCCTGCTGGACATGACCTGCAGGTGCTATAGGGCCTGTGTGATAAACACTTTAGTGGCCTTGGTAATGATGAGGATTTGTTCATCATCCTCTGTCTTACGTATTTAGTTTCTAACTGACAGGGTTGTGCCAGTCTGAAATTTAGCGAATTTGTCTGGTCGTAGATGGTCACCTTCACCACCTTCACACCATCACTTGCAGCTACCGTCAAACTTTGTCTCTCCTGACCATCGCTGGTGGTTTATTGAGAAGGCTGATTCTTCGCCACAATAAGCAACTTCAGGGCTCTCTCCAATGGCCCAGATGCCCTGTCTCGAAAAACTTCTTCGATTAAAGCCATCTGAAAAGAATAAATGTAACATATTGAACACATATTATTTTGAGCTCATGTCCTGGTGTTAATATATTTAATAATACCTCAGTAACCACAAGGTGAATAAAAATGACTTCATTATCCGACCAGTAGAATGAAATTTCAGATAAATCTCAAATTTCATAACGAGAAAAAAATAATAAGAAAGACACTTGGGATTTTATAGTGGTGGACTGAAAACTGTGTCCATCGACTCGTTAAAAAAAATTGATTGCTATATAGTTACAGTAGATTCCACTTATTTGCTGTCCCTATTTGTCAATGATCCGAAATATGCGTTAGCCAAAATCACGAACTTTGGCAGAGTTTTGGTAAATTATCCATGTTCATGTGATCAGTTATAAATAAACTGATAAGATTGCGTAAGTACCCGATGAATTGCTGTTTGAACAATGATTCTTACCTAACAATTTTTTAATCCACGCAAAACAGAACTTTATAAAAACTTGAATGTATAGGGTTACGCATGTCATGAAGATGCCAGATATTTTCGATTGCACACTTTCTAATAGTTGAAGCGGAAACTCAAATGTAAACGTACATGCTGATTTTTTGTCAAAATTCCCGTCAAACGTTTTTATAAGAAATAAATTAATTTTATAGGATAATTTTACTTGGTTTAAAGTTGTGTTTTTTAATGTAGATGTGTGTTTAAGCGAGTTTTTCTCTGCGCGGAGTGGGTTTTTGTGTGTTAAAACTGAGTCTTTTTATTTCTGAGTTTGTTTAAGTGTGTCTTTTAGTTTCAGAAGTGAGTCTTTGACATCCAAAGTTGGTCTTGTTAAAAACAGAAGTGGGTTTAAGTGAGTTAAAGTGTGTCTTTAAAAAAAATGTTTAGAGAGCTTCAATGTGACAAAAAGACTCACTTAAACACACTTTTCGATAAGTTGTTCTTTTATTTTGATGATACATTCCGAATTGAAACAAGGTCTAGTTCATGTTTATAAATTCATTTTCTGAAGAGTTTATTTTCAAATGGCTTTTTGTAAGAATTGACATAATGGAATATTTCCAAAATTTGTTTAACACTTTCGAAAAATAAAGTTTGCATGTTTAGGCTGCCAATTGTAACAGGCAAAATCAAAATACTTTCATTTCATAATACAATGACAATAATAAACATTGAGTAAGTGGAAAATACAATTATTTCTTTGTTAGGCCATGCCTTTTTTATCTATTGGTTTTCAAAAATTTTCAGTGAAAGTATCCGTCATGCGGTCGAAAAAAAAGAAAAAAGATTGTGTATTTGTTATCTTCCAGATGGCATTACAAATATAGTTTGAAAATCAATTTCAATAAAAACAACAAAACATATTCTTAGTCCTAGTCTGGAGCATGTCTTTTGGGAGGTGGGTATAGGACTTCTGCGCAGCAAGTAACACCTGGAACACATCTGTGCCAGCAGGTTGCTGTCCTTCAGAAGTTCCCTGCACCCAAGCTGTCACAACAAAAATACTATTTAAACACACATATATTATAACATAAGTTCAAATGTTTGTGCATTCAAACTTTATCATGCACAAAAAAACATTGCCAACATCTCACATCTCACATCATGTAGAGAAGTGTAGTTGACTTGCATATGAAATTGACCATTGTTAGATTTTATGATGACGAATTATATCCAACAATGTAATCCCATATTTTAACAATGCATCATGACAATCATTGTACCACCATTGTGAATATTTAATTAATTGAGTCAATATTTAATTAATTGAAAATCAACTTCAAGCTTGCAATGGATGATGGTGTGCAGGTCGGGAGTTTCACATTTCAATATTAAAATAGGTCGTCAAATGTTTCGCTCTCAAAAATTTTCACCCTTAGGCTGTATGTTTACCACTGTTTTAAAGTAAAATCATTGGCGTGAAAAATATCCCCTAATTCAATTATAATTGAGGGCAAAACGACAAGGGTGGCACATCCTGGGGGCGAAACGACAAGGGAGCGACCGAAAATCTTTAAATAGATAGCCAAAAATAAAAAATATTACCTTTTGCTAGTTGTACATGCAAGTACTTGTATCCGAACTCCTGGATAGCTCTGACGGGCGTGTCTGTTGCCATTGCGATCTTAGAGTAAGACCCTTGTGTATTTTGGAAGGCTTCGGGTTTGGACACAGTCAGACTTTTGTCATCAAGTATCCTCGCAAGGGCATTTCCAATAGTCTCGGAAATTTTTGCGCGCATAAACATCTTTGCAGGTATAATTATGACCAAACAAGTCCACTTGCAAAAATAAACAATCTCGCTTGTTCTCCAGGTCAACGGGAGTCGCCATGTTCCAACAGACTGGTTTATCACAATTACTGCGTATTTATACGCACAAGAACGTAAATTACCAAAAAATAGTACAACCCGACCGCTCAGTGCGCGATGTCAAGTTTAAAACGTGGAACGTTTAGAAAACTGATTACTGTTCAGACCATTTTCGTAGGATCTGGAATTTTTGTTTAAAAAAACAATGTCAAATCTTATTTTATTTTTTAGGGTTTTTGAAAAAATACGTCCGCCGGTTTTGTATACCAATAAATATAAAAGTAGTCGCCTAAGGCAAGTTATAAAACTGACATTAAAGTACTAAGAGGTACTCTTCTTCTAAATCAATGAAATTACATGAAGTGCATATATACAATGTGTGTGAAGCTTTCCTTTACAAGTCATTTACAATAACGAGACATTTTTGAGGCACAGTGACCATGAACTCCTGGGTGTTTGGCAATATAAGCTTCCCTTTCATTTCCACACATGTATATTGCCTTGTCAACAATTCTGACACCTTTAACAAACTTTCATCTTTTTAAACTTGAACAATGTTCAGGTGATTAACAATTCGGTACCCAGTTGTGTGAACTCTGTGACCAATCACAAGACACCTGTCAGTCTTTTGCTCATATACATACATCTTCGCGATAAAAAAGCTTCCTGTTCTAGTAATCAATGCATAACAAGCACGCCTTTTCATGCGCTTGTTATCAAGGGATGTTAGTAGCTGGCCGTTAAACAATTTGACACAATGACATTTTTGGAGTTGGCACTGTTCTGAAGTTACCAGAAGTTCAGCAACTTTCGCTTTTCAATTGAATGTGTTCTACATCAACTGGTTTCCCAACCAGATGACAGTCTTTACATTGCAGAAACATTTTGGTGCGACGTCCTGTGGCTATCATTTCATGGATAAAAGCCTTCAGAGGCTCACTTTTAATTGTTTCAACTTGCATAAATATTTGTTGGTGAGCTAACATCGTGACTAGCAGCTGACTGCTCACATTACCGCAGTTCCATTGTGCAGACTTGAGGAGTATTCCGTTCCTCGTACAGAAAACATGACCAGCTCCAGAGTGGACCATGCATCCGCGCATAGCGTACCAGATGACACCCTATGTTGTGCAGGTTGAGGCCGCAGTTTCTCTCACCATACAGGTTCTGGAAAGATATGTGGAACTTTAGCAATGACAGTTCTTCCTTTTCCAACATGTCTTCTGTCAGTTCGTCACCAAGCAGGCTATAAATACCATTGAACAGATAGCTCAGGTTGTCAAGGTACTCTTCCAGCAGCACACCCTCCAAACATGGAACACTGTAAAAGATCAGCCAATAATGGAGTTCGGAAGCCTTCCATTTGGTGATGTTTCCTATACTCCTTGGCAGCTGCTGCACTCTGTCCATTGGTTTCATGGCTAGTAGTCTTGCATCCACCTTGGAAACGCTATTCCCAATGTAGAATGATTCTTTAGTATTCTTCTTATGAAACCACAGTCATTAACTTTTTAGTTGTTCCCAACAAAACGCCGTGCATGTACTCTGGAAAGAGGGCTTTTTCATGCTCAAAGTTATAAATGTCAAACAAAACCGAAACACTTTTCAAACCTTTCACATGTTTTGATGTTATTAATGCCTCTTCTGCGTTTTGGAGGATGGAACTTGAGGTTCGGGTAGGGGCTTTCAGTAAGGGAAAGGCCCTGCAACGTCCCTTGCCTTGTTTGAATACTTTTCCAGGGTTTTCACAGGTAAGGCAAGCATATTCCCCATTATGAGGAACCATGTTAATCACCTCAGCCTTAGCTTGTAGGTTCATGGTAACACCGGTTAGAATGGCCTTGACCGAGTGATCGTTCACACTGACTCTGTCTTGAGGATGTTCAGTTCCCTCACAAGTGACTGTAGATATGTTTTAAAGCATTGGTGGTTTTTCGTTGATCACGAGAAACACAGGCCACAGACTGACGTTTGAGGAGTTATACAGCAGAATTCCATCAGTGTTCATGGTCATTGTCATCGTTGTTGGATTGATCATCTCCTCCATAATTCCGTCTCTGTTGAGAATGTCAACTCACAATAGTTGCCAGGTTCGCTGCAACTGATGGCTTACAGGGATGACAGTGCCAGGGCCCTGTGGTACAGGTTAACACCGCGGTGGTGGCTCATTCTTTATTGCCGTTCTTTCACCGTTTTCTACCTGCAAGCACATTACATGCATTCATTTGGGATTCAAAATAAAAGCATACATATATAAGGTAGAAGTAGAAACCTTATTGACAGCAAACTGGATCAACGTTTTAATTGTCCTGCTGCTCATCCAGGTTCCTAACTTTCTCACGAATCTGCTCACACTGCAGTGGCAACAACTTAGGGTGGTCATTACGCTTTTTACGGACAACCGCCATCGGTACCGTTATAGGTATCGGAGCACGGGCCAACCTCTCTATGTCGGACTCGAACACGAGCGCGATCTCCCGCTCCTCGTCGGGGAACATCCTTTGTCTTCTCGATCGTGTTGTATCACCAAGCTGTATGGTGGCACGTTCATCTGATGGGTGGCTGACCTGCGTCGCACTGTCCTCTGACTCTGGTGCATCTCTCCTAACCCTACTCCTCCTCTTCCACACCACATGCGATCCATTGTCTGCATCGGAAGAGTACTGTGGCGGTGCCATCCTCTGGGTGGTAGCAAGCCGCGGGCAGTACGGGTCCTGCTGTGGGTCCGAGTCGGGCGAGTCCGACGAGTCGCTGGACACTTGTGGTGGTGGATTCCAGCTCAGGTTGCTGGCTTCTTCCTGCTGGAAGAACGGGTCCGAGCTGTAAGATTCGTCTGAAACGGCGGAGGGGGAGGAGTGCTCCGCCGCCTGACGGGCCTCATAACATGTATCCTCTATGTAGCCCTGAAGAAAATGTATATAATACGTGTAAATATTTGTGTTCTTAAACGTGTTAAGAAAGCTGAAAAGCGAATAGATTATATGAGTACATAAATAATTTGTCTATAGTACATTTATGTGTCTTTCTCATCTCATCATAAATCGTCATGAAGCATTGTAAAGCTTACAAGGCAGTGTTTTTTTATAGCAATTTCAGGGCCGATATTCGGCCCCATTCCCCTCAAAAAAGAGTATATATTTTTCCCCCATTTAAAAAAATAAAATCCCCTCCAGAAGTTGAAAAAAGTTTTTTTTTTTTTTTTTTTAAGAACTGTCTCATAATCATGATAAATATATCTCAAATTTATTTCACAAACAACTAACAAAGTATATAACTCTGATTTATATTATTTTGAATTATTATTAAGAGTTATAATAAATAGTTTTTCCCAAATCAGTGGACTTTTCACATTAATTGCATTTTTCTCCCAAAATGGCCAGGAGAAAGCCTGATGTATCTATATTGTGTCAATATTTGTTGATAAAATCATTCCAATTTGGTTCATTTTATTGATAAAAAATGCTTAAATTTGCCATTTTATGATTTAAAAGATCCCAATTAGACTCAAAAAAGCTAAGAAAACTGAGACTGTGCATGAAGGCTGAACTGTCTGAAACTAATGTTGAAAAAATCATTGATATATATTTTAATTTTAAGAAAAAGGACAAAGACATTCGGCTGTGAATATTATATTCATACAAACATGTGTATTAATATCATAAATATCATTACATATAAACAAGTGAATTTTTTATTTTCCCCTTTTCCTAAAAAACAACGCATTTTTCCCCTTTGGATGGGCCCCGCCACCATTCCCCTATAAGTGAAAAAAAACACTGCCAGGAAAGTCTCCATCTCGCCAGAGCTTAAGCCGCCGCTCTCCTTCTCCTGTGGGTCTACCCATGGCCCTGGCTCCATGCCCGAGGTCACAAGGGGGGGCAGCCGCGGCGGATGGGATGGCTTTTGATGTCTGGTGCTCTGTATCATCGGCGGCCGGTCTCTTCTTCATCTGCACCTGCTGTACAAACCCGTACATCTTCTGCGACTGTTTCCTGAAAAGAAACAAATGTAAAACGCCTTTTAATAAGTGTGAAGTTTAGCCCAAATGAACATCACAAGCTAAGCATTGACGAATCTGAAGTGATTTGTAGCACAATTGTCAGGTAATATTACAACAACTTACTCCTGCTTGTGAACCGCATAGTAACGGTCAACGGTGGCCTCTCTGTGTTTCATAAAATCGGCCATGGGTCCGGCTTTGCTCGGGTCCTCTGTTCTCACTAGGCCCGTCCTTTGCTTTCTGTTGGTGGTCAGATTCATGTTGAAATCTGGGTACCTGACGAGCATTCCGGCACTGGAAAATAAGTGCATTCATTGAAGCAAAGGTAAATCATTTAAACAACCTAGTTATCATATGTAAGCGCATGAGAAACAATGAGGCAGGAAAATGATGCACATAAGTCAGAAACTTACTTTGCCCAGGCCTTTTGAAGCCACCTGTTGATGGAACAATTTCTCGCGTCTTGCTCGCCATTCCCGAAGACATACTGCTCTCCGTCTGTCTCGTCCTTGAGGACGAGCTTGCAGTACCCCAGCAGCATATCGTAGATGGAGCGTGGCATTTGCAGATAGGTGAAGCGGCCTGCATGAGCCGTCTTGTGCGCCTCGAGCCGGATCCACATCTGGTTATCTCCAAAAGCCGTCGCGCTGTGTACATGCTTCAGCTGCAATGAAAAATGCATATGTGTCCATACGTTTGTCGAGAAATAAAATAGTCTACGATGGTCTTGACATAATCGAGTATTTTTTATAAATACACTGCTTTGTTATATTACTTACCTTGAGGTTCACGAATTCCCCCGCCCGTGTGGCGTTCCTCAGTGCGATATGGACGATGAGTATGCCTCTTATTTCTTTGTAATGAGCTGCGGGGCACGCCTTGAAGTCTGCAATGGTCATACATACTCGCTGTCGAAGAAGTGTCGCGCCAGGTAAGGGTCCAGCGGTATGGTGCTGCTTTCCTGGACCCGCAGCTCGACTTCTCGCTTCCTCACCTCTTGCCTGGTGGCGGTATCGCACCCCCGGAGCATGCGTTCGGCCTGAAAAAGAATTAAATACAACTATAAACTGTTAATGTGTCTAAATAAAACAATACCATAGCACAAAGTATGTGATTGTGTGTCCCTAAACCGTAATCTGCTGCTCGTTTAGCGATATCTTGACCCCTTTAATAATTATTGAATGTACATGCGAATAATGCATAGTGAATATAGATACATAAATACTCATAATGTAATAAAATGCTACGTTAAAGCTTACCTCCTCTGCCTTCTGGCGCGACAGGCGTCCAACGTCCATGCACCATTTAATAAATGTGTAACGTGTCTACGGTTCCTTCGGGATATATATATATATATATAATTGCTTTTCCTCGAGCTTTCCTTAGCCGTGTGATTTGATAAACAAATAATATAATTTGCCTCTATACAAGCCGGTTCCGTATGCCCTGTGCGACTTGGATTGCCTTGATCACTTGGGTTGACTTGGGTCGACTTAGGTTGACTTGGGTCGACTCAGGTTGACTTGGGTCGACTTGGGTCGACTTGGGTTGACTTGGGTCGACTTGGGTTGACTTGGGTCGACTTGGGTTGACTTGAGTCGACTTGGGTTGACTTGGGTCGACTTGGGTCGACTTGGGTTTTCTTGGGTCGACTTGGGTCGACATGGGTTGACTTGGGTCGACTTGGGTTGACTTGGGTCGACTTGGGTCGACTTGGCGACTTGGGTTGACTTGGGTCGACTTGGGTTGACTAGGGTCGACTTGGGTTGACTTGGGTCGACTTGGGTTGTCTTGGGTTGCCTTGAGTCGACTTGGACTTATACCAAAGAGTCTGCAGTGTCTCCCCTCTGCGTTACGCAAGGAAGACAATCAAGGTCCCCCCTCTGCGTTATGCAAGGAAGACAAGCGGTCAGTGTTGTACAAGCGACAATCAGTAGCTTGACAGACTCAGGCTGACCTACGAGACCAGACTCGTGCACCGTCTTATATCACCAATGAAAACCTGTGACCCGGACAAAGGTATGAGTCTCTATTGAAGCTACCCAGCAAGCTATGGTGTAATGCGTAAAGTTGCTAGGGTCACTTCTACTCAATAGGCATCCAAAGTCTCAGATAATTCCAATGGTATACGGTCTCTTATTAATGCAACGTATTTAACGATGTGCTCTGATCGGCAATCGAACGCAGACTGCCTGCTCCCAGTAGAGCAGCGCTTTATATACTTATGGTTCACGTGACCACCTTGCTAAAGACATCACCCTACTATTTCATTTCATGTAAACACAACCCTACCGTTTCAAACAGTAATTGTATAATACTGTGGCTATATTATGAAATACATATTGTGCATCTTAATAACCGACTTGTATTATTAAATCATCAAATTATGTACATGAAAATACAATGATCAATCTTAAATGCACATACTATGTGCGTGGAACTTACCGAAAAGTTAACGATTTGCAAACGAGAAACGTACTTTCGTTTTGATGTAAACAATATGAATGTACTTAAAGAATAATGAGCCTAAAGGATAAAATACCGGCCAAAATCGTCACAAATGGTCGGATGGCCAGGAGAGCCGAGCGCAGTGTTCCGGGAGTGTGGCCCGCGGTTAAGAAATAATCGTCATGACATTTCATTGCACCCTTCCATACGAGGACCGAGTCTATCGGTGCACCCTCCGTGTAGCCTGACAGAGCGAGGAATCTGTTTAACTAAATGGAAGTCTCTTGTTGTTTAGCCGGAGGGGCGTTGCCGCCAATCCGGCTTCCCAAGTGCTCTATGTAGACACTGACAGCGTGAACTGAAACCAATGTTATTGAATTATATTCAATGCTACAGCTTGAGATTGCCTACAAACGTAGTTACAAGTCATGAATATAATAAGTATGAATTACAAATATATACTCTAAGTATATTTATAAGAAATCGTTTATGGTCTTTACTTACAGCTTTGTCGGCCTTTCATAACTTTCGCATGAGGCGGCAGGCTAAGACAATACTCTCGCGTCAAGAAGGGAAGGCTGGCCGTGGGTTCCTCGTCAGTGCTACCCTCCTCGTCCCAGTTAGTCGGCGGCATTGCGGTGCCTGAGGAGGATGCAGAGGAATCCTCTGACCCTGAAATGCCGCTACCTGGATCAGGGTTGGCAGGGGTGGCAGAGGCGGCTCTCATCAGCTTGACTGCCGTCTCAGGGTGCTTCCTCTTCTGAACCTGAAAAGTGTATAATAACATATCATAACATTGATTAGGCATACAACATTGTATTGCCCAGGCAAGTATGTGTTACATGGTATGTATGTCTGACAAGATTACCATGGCCTTTAACAAACGGTGTTATACATAATTGCATCAAAGTGTTTGTAATGTTTAAGCAAAATACACATCAACACAATGTAACACTTACCCTTGTAAACCTTTGCATTCCCATCAGGTATTCATATGCCCTGACATCCTTGATGGCATGTTCTTGGCGCAGGTGCTGCTGCCGGTCAATAATGCACTTCTTGCACAGCCCACATCTATAGTAGTGTCGTTCCCCTTTGCTGTTCTTTCCTTCCAAGGCCCTCTGCTTGGACATCATGGTCTGAGCATCCTCCTTCGAGACGCCATGTTGTCTCTTCACATTGTCACCGGGCCGCGCAAATGTCGTTGTGATACCCTTCAACAGGCAGATGGGGCACTGCCTGGTAGTGTGCACGGGCTTTCTCTGAAACAAAATGCGCTCAATGAAATGCTTTTACTTAATAATGAAAGATATTGTTTAAATTATCAAAGTGTTTCGCTTAGCTCAAGGCACTTTTGTGTTTGAACATTGTTTTCGCTTAGCTCAAGGCACGTTTGTGTTTCAAAAGTGTTTTCGCTTAGCTCAAGGCAATATACAACAATAAGCTACTGTCTGTTATATTATTAAAAACTATTTAATAATATTTTATTTTCAGACAAAAATCCTGGGTAGTAAATATAACCAGTACTAATCAATGATCATGTTTAAAAAGGAAACAAATAATCAAGCATTTTCCTGGGTTGAACCAGTACTTACAATGTATACTAATACATATTCATTAAAACAAAGACATAAAAGCATATAATAAAAACATTAACAAATAATCAAGTATTTTCCTGGGTAGAACCAGTACTTACAATGTATACTAATACATATTAGTTTAAACAAACTTGAAACAAATGTATACTTATACATGTAAATACAAAGAATCTTAAACAGAAAATAAAAATCAAACTAATAAACAATGTAGATTGAAAAAAAGTTAACAAAATCATAATATCATGGTATACTTGAACATAATCAATCAAACAAGAAAAATGAAACATATAAAAAAAACACATAACAAAAATTACACTAATACACTACGGAGCGGCCGCCAGGCGAGCTGCTCTCGCCCGGGCAATGTTGCGGACTTTTGCCCTCACTTGTTCAAAACTCAAACGCAATACTTTGCCCTGACGACCTCAAAACTAACTGTTTTTCCCGAAAGGGCGGACTCAACAATTTCGTCGGCATACGCCATGTTGATGGCGAGCTCCTCCGCCTTTGTGACTCTTTCCCTACGTGTCCTCCGTGTCCTTGGTGGTGGGACAGTCACCATAGGGACCGGCTGCGGCACTTCAGAGTCCGACGATGACTGAGGCACAGCCACCAAAGGGACCGGCTGCGGCACTTCAGAGTCCGACGATGACTGAGATTCAAAGGGAAAATAGTCCGAGGAGCCCGACGTGGCAGATCTACCCGAAGATGATTCTGAGCTTGAGCTGAACAATGACCGAATCAGGGTTAGATGCGGGTGACGACCTGGAGGCGGCTGGTGGGGATCTCGACGACCTGGACGCGGAGGACGCGGGTGAAGACGACCTGGACGACGACCTGGACGAAGATGACGCGGAGGACGCGGGTGAAGACAACCTGGACGACAACCTGAACAAAGAGGACACGTGTATCACCCTGGACGATCTGGATGACCTTGACCCAGAGGACTCGGATGAGGTCGACAACCTTAATGCGGGTTCGTCGTCGATAAACACGTCGTCCTCTTCGGTCTGGCTCCACTGTTGAAGAAGAATAAATTACGTGTATATTCAATATCATTTAATGATTTTTTTTTATCTATATATGAATATTTACCTTTGTATATATTGTTATTAAAATCTATATGCTGTCTGAGCAACAATTATTTGTCAATATTGAAACCATTTAAGAAGTATCATACAAGTATTTAAATCAGACAATCGACTTACGATGTACACTCCTTGAGGGCTCGGACGAATCCCCTCTGCCTTCGCCCACTCCACCCACTGCGCCCCCGTCGGCAATGCATACCACGACTGTTAAAAAAATGAAACATGTGTATTATAAAAAAATGTATATTTGTTTTATTTGTGTGTATATATACAAAAACAATTCTGTTTTCATGTACATACAGAGTTAATAAATGTAATACAAATAATACAATGAGGAGCTTAACTTACTCTTGTGTCTGATATACATTCCCGTGATGTCGTCCCGGGGTGTGGCTCGGGTCCTTCCGCGACTGGCGGCTCTGGTACCGTCATCATTGAAGGGCATACGACATTAATGTCGTCAGAGTACTGGATGGCAGTACCAGAGGTCGATGGCATGTCGAGGTACTGTCGCACTGCAAGATTGAATACCTCATATGACTGGGTACTCGCTGGGTTAGCCTTAGGCTGTCGGGTCTCGGGGTTCTGGTGCTCGGGTGACGCCGGCTGCTTTCTCTTTCTAGGCGACCGGTTCGGAAATAAAAGTATGCTCATTGTTATGCTGTTATGTAATAACAAAACATAATATAACAAGTGTTATAGGATTATGTGGACGGACAGACCGATCAACTGAGCGACATGTGCCAAACAATATACACCCTCTTTAATGTTATGTTTAACAAGTTAAAAACCGCTTATTTGCACATTACATACTCTTGCAATTATAATTTGTAATACTCTAAAGTAACCCGAACATCAACGTAATGTGAAGCTTTGTCACGGGATAGCCTGTGCAGTCCGCACTGGCTGACTACACAGGCTAATTACTCTAATACTAAACTGAGCCTACTAAACAATGTAGCTAACCATGAAACCCTGAACGAGCCAATTAAATCAAATGTTATATTTATTTACAATTAATCAGCCAGTGTATCCCGCAATGGCTGACTACACAGGCTAATTTCTGTATATATCATTTAATATTAAACAAACACTAATATGAAAAAAAACAAAAAAAAAACCTGAAAGAGTCAATGAAATCAAATGTTAAATTAGTTTACAATTAACTAGCCAGTGTATCCCGCAATGGCTGACTACACAGGCTAATTTCTGTATATATTATTAAATATTAAACAAACACTAATATGAAAAAAATTAAAATAATAAACCCTGAGTCAATGAAATCAAATGTTAAATTAAGTTACAATTAACCAGCCAGTGTATCCCGCAATGGCTGACTACACAGGCTAATTTCTGTATATATTATTTCAAATTAAACAAACACTAATATGAAAAAAAATAAAAATAATAAACCCTAAAAGAGTCAATGAAATCATATGTTAAATTAGTTTACAATTAACCAGCCAGTGTATCCCGCAATGGCTTACTACACAGGCTTATTTCTCTACATATTATTTAATATTAATCAAACACTAATATAAAGAAAAAAAACTAAAAAAATAAACCCTTAAAGAGTCAATGAAATCAAATGTTAAATTTAGTTACAATTAACCAGCCAGTGTATCCGGCAATGGCTGACTACACAGACTAATTTCTGTATATATTATTTAATATTAAACAAACACTAATATGAAAACAAATTAAAATAATAAACCCTGAAAGAGTCAATGAAATCAAATGTTAAATTAAGTTACAATTAACCAGCCAGTGTTTCCCGCAATGGCTGACTACACAGGCTAATTTCTGTGGATATTATTTAATATTAAACAAACACTAATATGAAAAAAAAAAAAAAACCTTGAAAGAGTCAATGACATCAAATGTTAAATTTAGTTACAATTAACCAGCCAGTGTATCCCGCAATGGCTGACTACACAGGCTAATGTCTTTATAAATATAAACAAGCACTAATATTAAAAAGAAATGAACAATACTGACACCATGAAACCCTGAATGAGCCAATGGGTTAGGGCCACTGATAAAATCCAGGCATCCTGCATGGAGTCATGAACCTTATACATGCAGTATTATGGTCCAAAATTTGTTCGACACATCCAGGGTACCAATCGTCCTGGTATGCAACGGCTACATACTCATTTAAAGCAAACATCTCAATGGCCTCGATTGATGGCTTGCTTTTTTTTTTATTGTTCATCATCTTTGGACTTTTCGCTTATTGCCTTTGAGAGATTGTTCATCAGTCATATTGCTGTGAATTCTTTTTAAAACTTCTCTTTCATTTGCTCTATGGCTATCTCGCAATGCAGTGCTTTCCAAACGTGCTTTCATTAGTAGATAATTTCTTTCCTTTTCACCCATGCCTTTGATCCAGCTAGCTATCTGGGTTCTGTTCCTCTTTAACATTTGTACAGAAGAATGATGGTGATATGAAGCATGGGGTCTTCTACGATGGCTTGAATCAAGGTCACCAAAATGGTGCTCACAGGACAAGTTGGTGACCGGTGCGAACTGAGCTTGTCTGGATGGTGGTAGGTCAGATGCATGGAATTTTCCACCAGGTAAGAAATCAACCAGTTGTTTCTCAATGCATTTGATCATAGCCTTTGACACAACTTCTGTTGTTGGCATCAGAAAAGAAAGTGAGTGATCATTGGTGTTGAAAAGTTAATTCGCCAGACGATCATAGTTTGGCATGTCCCAAAAGTCAAAGGGGTCACTTTCTGGCCAATGCCGGTGTTTTTCTAAAAGATTTTGCGGACAGGAGATCAAGTCTGTTAAGAACTTGTGGATTTCACCTACATATTTATATAGATCAAAATATAGCACCTTTCCACTTGTCATCATGTTCCAATATGTGCCTGTCAATTTTAAATAGAAGAGACCTAAGCATTGTAGCAGGACATGCACTTTGGTTGAGGCTAGATCAGATTTAACGGCAGTTAATTTCAGATTTGGCTTGGAAACTGTCTCTGGTACTTTAGTAACATCTATCCTGTGCAGGTAAACCTCTGCATATGTCTGAAACAGAATATTAAACCTGTTGTCCTGATAATTTCCTATCAGTGACTTGAGGCCATTTTCTGCGCAGTATGCCTCCCATCTGTCTCTGACACCCAAATGCTCTCCAGCTGGACCAAATATGTCTGACGTTGTCCGTACAACACGCCCCACTACCGTTTCTTTCTTGCTCCAGGAATTGAAGAAAGAAAGAGCATCACGCCCAAAAGGTCCAGATTCTGTTCTCATGTTCATTTCATGTTCCTTGATATCTGGCATGACATAATTATGAAATCCTAGAAGGACATGTGCCATACAGTAGAAATGGTGAACCTCATTTTTCTCAGCACCTTCAGTTACTAAGGTATGAAGCCACTCATCCAAAAGTTTGTCAGCCAGCTTTTCGTTTGCGGCACAGTCACTCATCGTAAAGGCAAGTTTACTCAATGTCTGGGAAATGAATTCTGAAATTTCGTTGACTGAAGCAAGTTCCTTTAACTGAGTCTGTGTTACATTTAGAATCGTTTCTGCAGTTTCATTTGCAACTCTGGTAAATCCCAAACTAATTGCCTCGCCTGAATCAAGATTGATAGATGTGTCCAATATCTTATGTTTCTTTCTACTTGTGCCATTTCAACACAATCCCCAACTCTCACAATTTTCAAGTCGATTAGCAATATAAACCTTGGCTATATAGTGCCCTTCATCAACAATATTATGTGACGTTGAGGAAGATGGTAAATCCTTTTTCTGCAGCTCTTTTCCAGCAACATGCCTCATTACAACCTGTATTACTGGTGACATTTTCTCTACAGCCACTTCAAGTCCAGCCAGTTCCATTATACACAAATGTATATTTTCTGAATACATGCCTCTTTCATTTTTAGATTTAATTTTGTTTGATTTTAAACTGTCAATTTCCTCCTCCAGTTCTGCAATTATCAAGTCTCTTTCCTCAACATCAAGTTTAGCTTGTTTTAAACTTTCCGCGGAAGAATGGCTCGGAATTATGTCATTTGAGGCATTTGCAACATTACAGAGTTTGCTAACTTCACAGCGTAAATAACTGTTCGCTTTTTGTAGGGCAACTTTTTCCCCTTTTTCTTTCTCCAATTGAACTGTCAATGTCTGAACTTGATTTTTCAGACAGGCATTTTCTTCCACAAGAATAATTATTTTATTGTTGTCAGTTTGCACAGCATAAATTGATTTATTTTGTTTAATTAGCAGTCTTTGTAGATCTCTCAGTTTATTTAGATTAGTACGCGCAGTTTGATCACGCTTATTAACATTCTTCACCGAGTAGTGCCCAATCATTGATTTTGTTTCAACAAGGTTTAATCTTTGGTCTGAAAATTCTGCCGTCATTTTGTTTTTTGATTGTTCAAGCAATTTTATTTGGTGTTTAAGAACGTTCAACTGTTTCGTATCGTCACATGTACTTTTGTTCCTAGCACAAATTTCCGTCTGAACTTCTTTGCTACACTTCTTCGAACCTATTTCCGTTTCACTTTCAGCGTGCACTTTTAAGTCAGAGTTTGAAGTTGTCATTGGTGCTTGACTCTGAGCAGCTGGTGCACAGAAACTTTTCTGTAACAATTCGTTGACATTTTTATAGCCACTCACTTTCTTTTTTGATTGAAGACATATCTTTTGATCTTTTATCCGGTTTATTTTGGACAGCACAGTTCGTTCGTTTGACAAACTAATGTCTGGCGTGAGGCTTGACAGGATTTTGATATACTTATTGTCTGTATACTTTCTTGCATCACAAAATGATTTTAGCTCAAGTACGACTCCATTGTTTATATTGTCAACATCTGGAAACGTGTTGTTGTCAATTGCCATTTCATCCAAACCAATGGCCTGACAGTATGGACCCAGCATGATTGCATCTGAAATACAATAACATAGTGATGAAATTCTTATCAAGTGTTTGCATTAATAAAACAAAATAATTAAACAAATAAAATATAAATACTGCTTACTGGTATTAAATTATAGTATTAAAAAGTCAGATATTAATTTCTTAAATATAAACAATCACTTTTGTCCAATCCTTATTAACTTTATATTTTGTATTATGATGAACAATTTTTTAATCATCATAATTTCTGATTGAAATGTATTTTATTTAAAAATAGCGAAATATTGGCCATGCATTTTGAAATTAAAACGCCTCATTTGATTTGGTAAGAAATGTCTTTAATTCAACTCGGTAAAAAAAATGTACGTTCATTAAACTTTCTTCTAGTTATATATTGCGTAAAAATTGAATAATTGTGTAATAAATTGATTGTTTACTTAACATGAATTTGAAATACTGGTTTATTCCGTGCAATAACAGATAAAATTAATTTCGTAAAATTCAATTATTCGACAACTTTCTTTCGTGAGTAGAGCGAATCTTATTCATGTTAATTAATGAGGAAATTACTGACAATTGACCGTTTTTGACAATAAACGTATTAATTTAGAATAAAATAAGTACATACCAGATGAATGATACAGATGATTCCCTTTTTTGTGTAAGTTTATGCAGAAAACGAGGCCTTTTATCGCATCATGAACATGGCATATTTGACACGACCGCCATATTGGAAATTCTTTACGTGAACATGTTGGGGTTTACCCATTTCAAATAAAGAACCGAGGTATAAATTGTTTCTTCCCAAAAATGATTTTGGTATCAAAATTAAGATGAAAGATTGAATTTTAAGTTAATGTATGCACACTTTGAAAAAAATGTTTAACAAAAGTATCTTATACACGCTTTCGAAGCGAAGAGGAAGAACCACACGCATCTCTACAGTTACCTACCCTACCGACATCATCCAAAAACGTTAATCAGTCGTCACTTCCAGCCTTTCATCAATCCCGTCAAGTCGCCACCACCATCGCTGATACCAACGTAATGCAACCACCCCAGCAGAACGTTAAGCACCCAACATCGGGTGACACAAACATGCATAACACACCATCGCCCACTGAAAGTTTAAATCGATCTGGAACCGCACATAGCAGGTCTAGGGGAAGGAATAAGGAGCAGGACGCTCGTTGGACGCCTTAAAATTTGTCAGAGGCTATGGTCGGGTCCGGCAAGCCTGAAAAGTCCACCAGAGAAAGTCAAAGCAATATTGAAACGGTCGAGTCATGCAAAACTTTACGACGAGATGCAGAGAGCGAACATGTTGCCATACTTAAGGCGTGCGCCATACTTCAGGCATCGAGCAGATCTGTGGGATTAAGCGGTGTTCCTCGGACACCAAGCATGTTTTTAGCCGACTATCCCAAGGATCCCGGGGTGAGTTTACGCCGCACTAAGAATGGCTCCTATACGACATCAGGTGGCACTACCCAGGACCACAGGGTTAGTTTGGACAACATTCCCATACCGTCGGCGAGTTCGAACCGCATCCCCGATGGACCCGTCGTGAGTTCGAATTAAACTCCCCAGACTCCTGGGATACTCTCTGATCACTCCCAGCGAGAGATCAAGAAACTGTCCGATTACTGGAGCCGACAGAGCCCACTAGCGGAGAGTTCGCCGCGACTGCGGAGCAACCGGAAGTCTTTTTTAACATCAAAGAGTGCCTGGGAAAATCATCGCAATCAACACCAGTTAGAAAAAGAAGCAAAAGTCACGACTGCCCAGAGCAGACAGGCAATTTGACATCGGATAATCTTCTGGAATCTCCATTTCCGTCCACGAGTTCGGTTTCAAAATCGACATCCAGTCGGAAATGGCCGGAAACCAACCATTCAGAAGATCAGACGACATCGGAAAGCTTCACTTCCATGTCAAAAACGTACATCTGCGAGTCCAACAGCTCGTCTGGGGTTGATTCGGGCGTCTGATAGTGCGATTATTTTTTCATTTAAACCTCGTATATTCTCCAACTAGTTTTCTATTGCAACGATGGTTGGTTCAAACTGCAATTTGTCATTTTCTTCCAATCTTTTGATAAATTGCTCGATTACTTTCTGATGTCCTAGTCTCTGCCCCTTTAACTTATCTGTATTTGTTGGCGGCATCCTTAGTTTTTAGTCACGGCACCAAAATGTCTACTTGAAATGAATAAATAAGTATAGCGTTGTGTTTTACGTTTTAATGTCGTCCGTTCTCAATCATAACAATATATTAACTGAAAGAACAATATCAAGATGACGTGCATGTATATGACGTTATTCGGCGGCATCACACAACGGCGGCGTCACACAATGGCGGCATCACACAACGGCGGCATCACACAACGGCGGCATCACACAACGGCGGCGTCACACGACGGCGCGCTAAATTCCCAACAAAAAGCATATTTTTAACGTTAAATTTTACAGAACTATAATTCAGCGTAGTGATATCCGATTTACGTCATTCAAAAACATAGTTGAAGTGTAACCAATCAAATTTCTTGCTGTAGAAAAATCATTAATATTCATGAGCAATTACCGCCTCGCATTTGTTTGCAAATAAAGTACATGTCCGTC
This sequence comes from Dreissena polymorpha, assembly GCF_020536995.1. Classification (NCBI taxonomy): domain Eukaryota; kingdom Metazoa; phylum Mollusca; class Bivalvia; order Myida; family Dreissenidae; genus Dreissena; species Dreissena polymorpha. The sequence continues at coordinate 111,090,793 of NC_068357.1, read as the reverse complement.
AACACTCGCCCATCAGTGATGCTATCAGGAGATAGCTACCGCTGATACAAAATCTTCCAATTACCAGGGGCATGTGCTTTAGCAATTAATCCCCCATAAATATAATTTATATCAGATGAAAGAGAATTTTATGACGATTCAATAGATGTTTATTGCATGGTATTATCTTTACAAACAAAGAAATTATGACCGGAAAACTAAGATGACTGTTGGAATTCCTGATAATTCCAGCTGATAAGCCATTGATTTATCGACTGACTGGGGTTGCTACTTCTCCTAAATGTCAACATATATACATTGGGTACATCTACCAACTTTGACATTAAAAGCATTTGAATTTGTAGAAACTGTCACATTTAAAAGCCATTTGCAGAATTTGCATTGGGCTTGCTCAAATAATTAACTTGAATATTGAAAGGTTTCAACATATACTATTTTCTATTATGCATTATGATTGCATTTTTAACCTTAACATAAGGGTTAAACACCATTAGCGGAGCATTCTGTTTTCTAAGTGTCAGAGTTAATAAATCACATCGTATGGATGTAACAGCCCTATACTTCTAAGAATGCGGAAATGCAATATAATTCTAATTTTATTTCAATTTCATCTTTATGTTCTTACACCATGAAAATGTTAAGTTAAATATGTTAACCCTTACAGTGCGGGAACCGAGTTGTGAAGGCCTTTGCAAACAGTTTGGATCCAGATGAGACGCCACAGAACGTGGCGTCTCATCTGGATCCAAACTGTTTGCTATTCTGATAGTATTCTTTAAAAAAAATCGAAGAAAATGCTAATTTTAGAAATTTAGCAGACGACATTTTAGCAGACGACAAATTTCCCAGCATGCAAAGGGTTAAGACAATATTATGCATGAAAAGCACAATTTCCACGAGGATTACATCCGGTTTCCATCATCGGTCCATTACATATAAGTAACTTGCCATGATTTTATTGTGGAGGAGTACACCGTAGGAACCGATTAGTGTGGTTGGTATGACAAAGCCTACAAACCGCAATGAGCCACTTAAATCATCAATTGATAATGACACAAGTTATAAACGCCCAACTAATTCACAACTGGTCCCATCTTCAGTAAACAATTTTGGGTATTGTGATCATTTTTAAAGTAACGAGAGACTGTTAAGCGAAGCTAGTTTATTTTAGCGAAAGTATCAGAGAAAAAAAGGCTAAGATCGGGTTGATTTGGAGTAGTAGTTTGCATGTTTTTCATGCCCCCGGATCGAATGATCGGGGGTATATTGTTTTTGGCCTGTCTTTCTTTCTGTCATTCTGTCCCAAAACTTTAACCTTACTGTAAAGTTTTGCAATAACTTTTGAAATATTGAACATAGCAACTTAATATTTGGCATGCATGTGTATCTCATAGAGCTGCACATTTTGAGTGGTGAAAGGTCAAGGTCATCCTTCAAGGTCAAAGGTCAAAAAAAAAAGTGGCGCATTAGGGGGCGTTGTGTTTCTGACAAACACATCTCTTGTTTTATTTAAAGATTAATATAAAGAAGTCAGACAGACTCACCTGACACAAAAACAAGGAGTCTGAGTATGATTTAAAGGTGTCTCGTACTCCCATTAGTGTTGAACGCTGATTTATTTGTTAAGATAGAAACATACGTGTATTTTTAACCAGGTTTTCCGAAGGAAAAAACTGGTTATTAGATTGGCGAATGCGGGCGGGCTGGCTGGCTGGCTGGCGGGCGGGCGGAACAAGCTTGTCCGGGCCATAACTTTGTCGTTCATTGTGAGATTTTAAAATCATTTGGCACATTTGTTAACCATCATTAGACGGTGTGTCGCGCGAAAAAATTACGTCAATATCTCCAAGGTCAAGGTCACACTTTGAGTTCAAAGGTAAAAAATAGCCATAAATGAGCTTGTCTGGGCTATAACTATGTCATTCATTATGAGATTTTAAAATCATTTGGCACATTTGTTCACCATCATGGGACGGTGTGTCGCACGAAAGAATCACGTCAATATCTCCAATGTCAAGGTCGCCACGACTAAAAATAGATTTATTTTAAAACAAACTTACAAAGGGGGTTAAATTTGTTTGTTCATTTCAAAAGTTCAGTTTGAGTTTTCTCCCTTTATCAGATTTTTTTTCACAATGAAAACCTGGTTTTGTGACAATTTTGTCCCTTGTTTTGTAAAATATTTTAGTGATGTAAGACATTTTTATGACCATTTTCACCACGTGGCACGTATAAAAATGAATAATAATTAATGTACAATTTTATTAAAATGCATTTTATACATGATAGTGCATGTTTGGGCGATGCCTACTGCTTAAATGAATAATTGATGGAAAATTAAAATGAGTTTCAAATCTGAGAATAAGAATGACTATTGAAAATTCATGAACATAAGCATTTCATTACCCGTTTTGTTTATTTTTTACCTATGCATAGTATCATAGTATGCACAGCATACTCAGTATTGTAGTATTTCCTGTACTAGAATAATCTACATGATGAAAAAACATGTGGTCCGTATGGTCCGCAAATCTGGGCCATATGGTCTGCCAATGTGGGCCTTATAGTCCGCCAACGTGGGCGGTATGGTCCATGGTTTGTATGGTCCGCATACCATATGTAATTATATATTTGAATATAAATATACTAAGGTAAGCTAAATTTACGTATTAAATAAATTACTTGTACTTAAACATATAGGCTGTTATTTTTAGCTGTCTTATGACTTTAATTATCAATATTTACATTCAGTAATCTATCAACAAATTTAAAATAATTTTAAGGATGCTCTTTAAGCCTATAAGACAAGTCCATAACTTTTTAACAGGTTTCATCGAGGTCAATTTGTTACTTGAACTGTTTTTTGCAGTGTTATTGAAGTAACCAATATCCCATGTTGACAAACCAAGCTTGGGTCATTCCTGAATTTGGCCTGTGTTTCATCAAACTATGAAAATCTATGAATGGCTGGAATAGCACTTTGTGTTTTAACTTGTATGCGCTTGCAACTGATACTCACTTTTCCTGCAAATTGATTGGTATCTTTCGTACAATTTAGAGGGCAGCCCTAGATTACAGGATAGTATAGCATCATTTCTCTAATTATCATTTTATAGATATAATTATCATCATTGTTAATTTCAGATCTTGATCATTGTCGATGGAAATAAAGATCCTGAAGCAAATAGTTGATACTTATTTATGATCAAGATCTTGATATATCGAATAACGAAAGTGCTATGATAATAAAAAGCTGGGGTGGAAATTGAAGTTCGCCAATTTGACCAGTATGTGGTACGACTTGATGGCTCAAGACGGGTAACCCTTCGCAATAGGAAGTTCCTACGAAAGTATGTCCCCGTTCAACTACAACCACGACGGCTGTCCATTGATAGTGACCTAGCACTCAGGCTACCTGCAGCAACAACTGAAAATCCCATAGGACACTCCATCACACCAGCAGTGAACCCAACACATGCAACCAGATCTACGCCGGCTGCAACCAACACCGGGATCCCAACTCACTCTGCTCCTCACCCTACTGCGTCACCCAGTAAGGTAACGCCAAGCAGCAGTGAGACACCCAGCTGAGGTAACCTGCAGCAGAGTCGTCGTCAGCTAGCCTATACTGAGCCTCCGAGTCCTGACAGTCAACCAGTAGACGTTTCCGTGGACACAGGACCAAGTCGTGAGACACCAAACCGCACAACCCCGCCAACGGACCTGTTGTGCCTTCCAGTCAGACGATCAGGAAGAACTAGAACTGCCCCAGAGTGGCAGAAAGACTATGTCATGTGATTGTTGACAAAGACTCATATAGTTGACCACATCAAAGACATTTGCCTTTTCTTGTTGTTAAAAAGTTCTTTTTTTTTTCTTACTTTATAAGGGAGTAGACCTGGTGGGCTCCAATGTTCCCAGTACTTTTTGTTATCAGTCTTTGTTTCAACTTCAGTTAAAGTGTAATATTATTTCATATGAACATTTCATACCCAAAGACTTGGGGGGAGATACAGGATAGTATAGCATCATTTCTCTAATTATCATTTTATAGATATAATTATCATCATTGTTAATTTCAGATCTTGATCATTGTCGATGGAAATAAAGATCCTGAAGCAAATAGTTGATACTTATTTATAGATAGATAGATTTATTTCAGCAAGGAATACATACATGGGCATTTACAACATGTACAATATATAAAAATATCATATACATGAAGATAAATATACTATGATATACACACCAATAATAACACAAAAATGAGTAAACCCATTTTCCATTGTGGTCCTATGTGCTGGGGGCATGACATAGAGTGGCTCTTACACAAAATATTAAACTAAATTGCAACAACAAAAATGACCACATAGTTTAAATAAATAGATTAAAAACTATGCAAATATAACTCATTTATATACTATTTTGATACTTTAAATATTACAGATTATCATTATTAATTATGAGATTATACATGCCAGAATTTTTCAGGTCCAAATCGGGACTTTCCTTACAAAATTGTCGGGACATTTGACCAAAAAGCGGGACACCTAAAACGATCAATCATTTCACCTTTTCTTTAGTCAGTAATCAGTATATTACTTACAAAAACTCTTAATTTCTGCCCAATATTGATGATAAATGTGTGTTCAGAATTTCGTGAACGCATACGTTCTCCATTTTCCAGAAGTAAACACACTCCATGAACTGAAATGTGGGGTGTCCCTGTTTGCCTCGATTTGACACCCAATTGGTGCAGGGATATCCCCTTGAACCTATGTATGAGTGCATTGAGCACTATTCTTATTCAACCAATCGTAAATTAACTCTAAATTTAGAATATGTACAAACTATTTTCTGAAAATCCGTCGAAAACGAAAGGTAATTTGTGAGAAACATCAATGTGTATTGGACAGCATTCAATTTGTTTGATGTACAAAATCGGTGTTTTGACAGGTATTATAACTTTGGGTTTTATAATACACAGGATAATATTATTGTTGTACTTGATTGGGCCATGAAATACAAACGCAGGCGGCGTTTATTTCTGTACGATACATCTTTGGATAGCAATTAGCGACTCCTATCATAAAAACACCATGGTGTGAATGCTGATTAAATCAATAAGTTGCCAATAAATCGCTGATAAGGTGTCAAAAACAACACTGGTGCACTCGAGTAGTAGAAGTGGGTTGTAAATTGGGGGCAATAAAGGGATTAGCGATGGTAAGTTTTAGCCAGGGATTAGCGATGCAATAACTTATTCTGGGTGGTTTGGAGCTTATTTTGTAACACTTTGGTGAGACTATGGTACCATATAGAGCAAGCATAATCAAAATGACATTGAATCAAAGACATGCCAAGAAGTTTCTTGGTTTCTTGGTTTGCTGAGAGTGATATTCTTTTTTTTTCTATATAGATATTTTTATCTGAGTTTGGCCTTCTGAATGACTTAACGAGCCATGGTTTCAAAGGACAATGTTTGATCCAATTTAGCCCCTAGTTATTTGACTGAAGATGTAGATTCAATAGTGGTACCATTACAAAAAATATCGAGAGAAGGGTTTGACCTGATTCTATGCCTAGAACCAAAAAGACTAGACTCTGTCTTACCTAAATGCAGAGACAACTTATTGTCAACCAACCACTGACTAACCAGATGTAAATCCTCTTTCAATAACCTTTCAATATCAGTTTTACACTTACCAGTCACAAGAATACCTGAGTCATCTGCATATAGGAGGAGCTTATTTTTAACCACAGCAGACATATCAATAACATAGATCAGGAAGAGCAGGGGACCTAAAATTGACCCTTGTGGAACTCCACATGATATTGGGGCTGTACCGGATATCATCACTAAGACCTGCTGCACTTAATTTCATGAGGAGTATAGAGTGATTAACAGTGTCAAAGGCCTTTTGGAGGTCTAGAAGAATCATTCCTAAGAGATTACCTTTATCCATTTCCAACCTGATATAATCAGTCAGATGTATGAGACAGGTGTCCGTTGAAAAACTACTTCTGAAACCAGACTGAAATTTATACAACAATTTGTTAACCTTGAAGTATGACTCAACCTGGTCATATACAACCTTTTCATATATTTTAGATATAATACTCAAAATAGAGACCGGACGGAAATTACCAACAGAGGTTTTATCACTTTTCTTAAAAATAGGAACAACCCTAGCAGACTTCAGATCATCTGGAACAACACCCTGTATAAGAGATAGATAAAGAACATGAGTAAAAGGTTGAGCAATAATCAAAGCCCCATCTTTCACAAAACATGAGGGCATACCGTCTAAACCTGTCGCTTTATTAGAACTAAGCTGGTTTAAATATTTGAGCACTTGGGTCTCGGAAACCAAAGATAAAGAAAAACTGTTAACAGCTTTTTCACCAAAGCTAGCATAAAAATTAATGACAAATGATTTTCCAAACTTAAGACAACTAGTTGGTAATTTATCAACAAGCTTTGAGGCAACTGTAGTGTAAAAATGGTTAAAAGAATCTGCAATAATTTCCTAATCAAAACATATATTTCCATCAATGTTAAGACAAATATTAGAAGAGGAAGATCATCCTTTCTTAGATTGTAAACGAAGATTCTTAATAATAGACCAGAGTGACTTTGAGTCATTTTTGATAGCTTCAAGAGACTGTAAAGAAGTTTTCTTTCGCTGTATCAATTAAGCATTTACACTTATTTTTTAATAATTTAAATAATTCTAAATTTTCAGCACTTTTATCAATTGTGTAGTTACTAAAAGCCTTGTCTCTTTGGTTGATGGCCTCCAAAATGTCAGAATCTATCCATGGTTCAGTCCTTTGTTTAATTCTCATTTGTTTAATAGGACCAATATTGTCTATCACTGACATAAATATATGTTTAAAAAGATCCCAAGCTTCAGAAGCATTGTCACACAATAAAACCTGATTCCAATACGTAGCCAAAAGGTTCCCTTGAAAAATCTCCGTCATATTTTTTCATTGAATGTGCTGAAATGTTATTATGCGATCCTATGAATGATTTTGATACCTTCTGGGTACAATATATCATGTGATGGTCACTGAAAGTTGTGAACACCAGACTGTGAAATCTTCTCTGGGTCCGAAACTAGAACCAAATCAATGGTGGTAGAAGTGGTGTTGCACACTCTTGTACTATTACATATTAATTGTGTTAAACTAAACATATTGATAAAATGTTTAAAAGCTGACACAAGAGCACAAGATCTAAATTTAGAATGATCTGTGTTGAAGTCACCCAAAATTACAGTTTCATATTCAGAAAAATGGGTACTAGATGATAATACACTTTCAAATTTTCCATAAAAATAACACTGTTTTGGTGGTCTGTAAACTGCACTGCAAAGAATTGGTTTACACTTTGGCAAGAGTATATGAGCCATGTTGCTTCTAATTCTGCATGCTCCAGATCCCTGCCACTGTTGAACGAACGTAGATCAATACAGGATATAAGCCCTAAAGGTTTCTTTTAGTGTGTTGATTTCCAATAATTTGTCACTAAATTCATACAGTTTTCAAACTCTTTCGCATTAATTTGAGACAATGTCTCAAATTTTTCCTTAACTGCAGCATGAATGCTTTTAATTGTGCCATATTTCTCATCTAAGTCTTTTCCAAATGAGCTAATTGAGCTTGACTGCCATATCTAGGTCATGAGCACAAGATGATTTCATGCTGAGAGCCTGTCTTTTGCATGAAACTCTCAACCACTTAATTAAACAGTCAATTTCTTCAGAGGGTGTGGCATCCATGTCTTTACAATTTCTTTGAAAACTAACTTTCCAACATTGTTATTTTTGTGGTTTATCTGTGAATTGTGTTAGTCTTTATAATGCCAAGTCCTTTCTCAAGAGAAACTTGGTGATGCTCAGGGGTCTAGCTAGGCTCAAAATTTAGGGAGAAGTCACTTCTCCCTAAAGCCAAAATAGGGAGAAGTGGTAACATTTATGGGAGAAATGGTACATTTGCGTCATAGATCTTAGTTTTCATGTATTTCAATTTATAAGATAATCAGCAAAACTTGTAAAAACAAATCCATCTTTCTTACATTTTATTTTCTTCAAATGAATATAATTATCAACAGTCAACAGTAGAGCATGCATACGCAGAAAATCTTAACTTGAATGGAATATGATAGTAAGTTAAAATAATAATCACATAAACACAACTTCGGTACAACATACATAAGTCAATGAAAAAAAAATAAATAATAAAAAAGCATAAATTGTGAAAGAAATTGGTTCTTGATACACAAGTCCCAGAAAAAATAAAAATTCAAGCAATACAGCATACATTTGAATACGAAATTAATACTACACGTCAAGCAGTCTCTAATTATTTTACTACAAAGTCAACGTATTTCTTTGAGAGTCTCTTCAAATTTTAAACAATTTTCACTTTCCTCTCCTTCCATAATTATGGCCAGTGCCCTGTTAAAGTCAAAATTTCTGAGCTTTGGCCCATCTTCTGAGATACGCATCAGGTCAACCAGTGTGGATTCCTTCATGCTTGTTCTGTATTTTGATTTAATCCTATTCTGGGTGCTGAAACCCCTTTCACACTGCACACTGGTCATAGAAATTACAATGCAACATTTCAATAGTGCAGTCATGTTTGGAAGATCTCCAGCTTTCATCAGTATAGTTGTCACCTGCACAACACTGAAGTTACTGTAACTGCCTTTAACCAACCTTTTGTACAGCATGAACTCCGTTATTACATCTTCCACTTTTGAGATGTGCCTCACAAAGTGGGTAGCCAGCTGTTTGATCTCCTCCATGCCATAATTAACTGGCGACTGAGTCAGATGTGCAGATATTTTGAGGTATGATCACTTTCATACACTCAAGAATTTCTGTCTCAATCAACCTGTTTTCATTGGCCACATTCATATCTTCTACATACCCAACTGTCACTCACAGCATTGTACAACACCTTTACCCCCTACCATTTCACACATGTTGTAACCGTTTATCTCTTAACCTGGTGGAACCATTTTTCTATAGGTGTCCCTGAATCCTCTTTGATCATTATCTAAGGGTCTCTGGTATTAGCACATCAATATAATTAAAGACAACTTTCATTTTTACCAACATACATGAAAGATAAACAAATGTGCATCATAAAACATATTAAATATACTTTCATAACTTGACCCTCAGGTTACACCAATCACAGCCGGGTTTCGCAGAGCTGTTAGAGGTGTGGACAGGTCCTTTGCATCAGCTAGCTGTAAGAATAAAACTGTCTGGGTAATGCTCAACCACAGATAGTAGAGCTGGTTTTCTACTCAGCTTGGGCCATCTTTAAAAAATTGTTTGTTTGGCATAACCCGACCCAGGTAAATTTGGGTTGGTAGGTAGGTAGGTCTTTTTTTCTGACATTGAACTCCGACATATACCAAACTGAAAGGTAATTATCAAATAAAGCTCCAAGTCTTCTGACGCATGAAAGGAAATTGGTAAAGATTTTTCTGCACCGTCCGTATCACCGCACGTGTATTCGTAAGTCTATATTTTTATAAAGAACATCGAAAAATATAATATAATCGACGAAAAATACTTTATCCGAAAACGAGAGTCCGAAAAATTGTACGCATTTTACACATGAAATAAAATGTGCATATCGTTTGACTACAAAAAATGAAAACAAGTAACCTAGCAAATACGTAATTAATATACTATTTGGTTGACATATTACTTAACAATAGCATAGTTTGTGAGTAAAAAACAACGAAGTAATTATAACATTTTAATTTCAATCAAGAACAGAAAGGTGTAACATCTTCGACATGTAACTAATTATTTAATGATCATCCTTTAATTCAGATCAATAGACGGTAGAAAGTTGTAAAGTGATCAGCTTAAAAATAATTTTTAGCTCATCTATTTTTTGAAAAAAAATTATGAGCTATTGTCATCACCTTGGCGTCGGCGTCGGCGTTGGCGTTGGCGTTGGCGTTGGCGTCGGCGTCCGGTTAAGTTTTGCGTTTAGGTCCACTTTTCTCAGAAAGTATCAATGCTATTGCATTCAAACTTGGTACACTTACTTACTATCATGAGGGGACTGGGCAGGCAAAGTTAGATAACTCTGGCGTGCATTTTGACAGAATTATGTGCCCTTTTTATACTTAAAAAATTGAAAATTTTGGTTAAGTTTTGCGTTTAGTTCCACTTTTCTCAGTAAGTATCAATGCTATTGCATTCAAACTTGGTACACTTACTTACTATCATGAGGGGACTGGGCAGGCAAATTTAGATAACTCTGGCATGCATTTTGACAGAATTATGTGCCCTTTTTATACTTAGAAAATTGACAATTTTGGTTAAGTTTTGTGTTTAGGTCCATTTTATTCCTTAAGCATTAAAGCTATTGCTTTCATACTTGCAACACTTACTAACTATCATAAGGGGACTGTGCAGGCAAAGTAATGTAACTCTGACTGGCATTTTGACAGAATTATGTGCCCTTTTTATACTTAGAAAATTGAAAATTTGATTAAGTTTTGTGTTTAGGTCCACTTTATTCCTACAGTATCAAAGCTATTGCTTTCATACTTGCAAGATTTATGAACTATCATAAGGGGACCGTGCAGGCAAAGTTATGTAACTCTGACTGGCATTTGAACGGAATTATGGGCCCTTTATACTTAGAAAATTGAAAATTTGGTTAAGATTTATGTTTTGGTCCACTTTACCCCTAAAGTATCATAGATATTGCTTTCATACTTGGAACACTCACAAACTATCATAAGGGTACAGTAAAAGGACAAGTTGCATAACTCTGGTTGTCATTGTTACGGAATTATGGCCCTTTTTTGACTTAGTAACTTTTAATATATGGTTAAATTTTGTGTTTCGATCCACTTTACTTCTTAAGTATCAAGGCTATTGCTTTCAAACTTCAAATACTTACATGCTATCATGAGGTTACTGTACCTGGCAACTTTAATTTTACTTTGACCTTTGAATGACCTTGACTCTCAAGGTCAAATTATTAAATTTTGCTAAAATTGCCATAACTTCTTTATTTATGATTAGATTTGATTGATACTTTGATGAAACTACTCTTACCTGACATACCACAATAGACTCCACCCAAACCATCCCCCGTGCCCTCCCCTCCCCCCCTCCCCCCTCCCCCCCCTCCCCCCCCTTTTTTTTTTTTTTTTTTTTTTTTTTTTTTTAAGATCATCTCACAAATGACCACCACACCCTCACACTATACCCCCCCCCCCCCACCCCACCCCCCCCCCCTAATTTTTTTTTTTTTTTTTTTTTTTTTTTTTTTTTTTTTTTAAGATCATCTCACAAATTACCACCACACCCTCACACTATACCCCCCCCCCCATTTTTTTTTTAAAAATGGTTATGTTTGAAATACCGTCCAACCATCGCACCCAAACCCCCCCCCCCCCATCGCCCCCCCCAACCCCCCCCCCCCCCCCCCCCCCCCCCCCGGATTTGTTTGTTTTTTTTTTTTTTTTTTCGCTTTTTGGAAGATAATGTAATAAATGTCCACAACCCCACACTATACACCCCTCTTCACTCCACTCCTCCCTCCTTTGTGATTGAAAATGAGAGTCCCTTCACCTTTAAAAAGAAAATAGATGAGCGGTCTGCACCCGCAAGGCGGTGCTCTTGTTTGAGTGTTACGCTTCTTTTCATTTGCTTATTTTTTATACAACTTTTGCCATCGGACGTTATATTGCAGGCAGACGACAATATCAACTGTGTATTCCATTATCTGCGCATGAATGACCCAATATTACCCGATAGCGAACTCAATGTTGATTGGCCAGCTACCATATGCGCTTCAAAATATTAATGGAAACAAAGAGAAAAATAGTTTTAAAAAAACAATCCGGATTAAAATGGCGGATGTTTTCAATGAAATTTAATCAAATTTTAGCATATTGGCAAATTATATTTTTCTTTGCCAAATTCGCTATATTTCGCAAATGGCGAACGACAGCGCGAGCCCTGTAATGTGAGCATTTATTCCAATAATAACACGTTCGCAATGCTCCCGCAGGCGTTCGCCATTTGCGTAAATATTGAGAATTTGGCTCAAGAAAAATCTAAACTGCAACAATGCGAAAATCTAGTAAAATTTCGTTGAAAACATCCACCATTTTAATCCGGACTGGTTTTCTATATCTGTCTCTTTGTTTCAATGAAAGTGTTGCCAATTCGAACAGTTAACGAAACCCAGTCTGTACCCGATTAGACATCGCTTGACCATATTGTTATTGAAGTGCACATGGTAGCTGGCCAATCAACATTGAGCTCGCTTACACATGACATAAAGTTGTTGAATGAAACTTGGGAACAGGTGGAGCCATCGGATAATATTGGGTCATTCATGCACAGATGTTGTATAATTTGAATACACATTTAATATCGCAATCTGCCTTCAAAATAGCGGCTGGTCGCAAAGTCGTATAAAGAGATAAACAAATGAAACAAAACGTGACAATACCCATCAATAAATATTCCTAAGCTGACCACTTTTTATCTTTCTACCTAATATTTACTGATCTGAATTAAAGAGTGATAATTAAATAATTAGTTATATGGCGATAATATTACACATCTCTGCCAATTTCCGAATTAAATTGAACGGTGATAATTAATAAATTTGTTTTTTACTACCAAACTATCCTGAACGACAGCAGCGTATTTTAATTAAAAGGATACGAGAAAAAGCAGGAGCGGTGTAATTGTATTTAAAGTCTAATTAATCGCATATGCATATGTCATATAAATAGGCAACTCAAATAAATACCGGTACGCGTTTTGTTCATTGCTATTCTAGATATCATTGAAAGAGCATTCACTTAATTGACGCAAATAACTGGAAAGGATAAAAAGGGGAAAGGAAAAATTTAGCAGAAAGAATTTGAGGCGAGCAAAAAAAAATTTTTTTTTGGAAAGTAAAAAAAAATTAATTCAGTCGGGCCGATTTTAGTGGGTCGGTCGGGTTATGCCAAACAAAATAATTTTTAAGGATGGCATTACTTGCCTGTTTGCAGAATGCAAGAAAGTCTGGTTGTGTAGCTTTTGTGCCATTTGCTCTGCGCACAGTTGGAGTAGCTACAATCTCCGATGCATCCATCAGCTTCTGTGCTTCCAATTTCTTTGAAGTAAAATAGATGTCGCTGACCTTGTAAAGTACTGTTTTGCTGGTCGATGGTGGCTTTCATTTACAGGGACCCTCTGTTGCTGTAGGGGAGTCTCTGACTTCCACAGCTGCCATTATTGTGAAAGAACAGTGGTATAACAAAAAACATTATTCCATGTAAATATTTTCAAAGGCGTATAATTAAATTTGTTATACCAAAATGATTGCAAAGTTGTATTGTTTTATTATTTACAGCTATATCCACAGTTATTATTTACACGAAGTTGTCGTCTTCTGAGCCAAAGTCATATTTAAATGCTGACTTCGTATATTGGTTTGAGGCTGGTCGGCGCTTGTTTACTTTCTTTCCTTCCTGTTTAAGTTGTCTGTAACCCTCTGGATGGCATACATTGTCAGTTTTGTTGGTACATTTCCTTTTTATGTCCCCCACTATAGTAGTGGGGGACATATTGTTTTTGCCCTGTCTGTCTGTCTGTTGGTCTGTCTGTTGGTCTGTTGGTCTGTTTGCGCCAACTTTAACATTTTGCAATAACTTTTGCTATATTGAAGATAGCAACTTCATATTTGGCATGCATGTGTATCTCATGAAGCTGCACATTTTGAGTGGTGAAAGGTCAAGGTCAAGGTCATCCTTCAAGGTCAGAGGTCAAATATATGTGGCCAAAATCGCTCATTTTATGAAGACTTTTGCAATATTGAAGATAGCAACTTGATATTTGGCATGCATGTGTATCTCATGGAGCTGCACATTTTGAGTGGTGAAATGTCAAGGTCAAGGTCATCCTTCAAGGTCAGAGGTCAAATATATGTGGCCCAAATCGCTTATTTTATAAATACTTCTGCAATATTGAAGATAGCAACTTGATATTTGGCATGCATGTGTATCTCATGGAGCTGCACATTTTGAGTGGTGAAAGGTCAAGGTCAAGGTCATCCTTCAAGGTCAGAGGTCAAATATATGTGGCCCAAATCGCTTATTTTATGAATACTTTTGCAATATTGAAGATAGCAACTTGATATTTGGCATGCATGTGTATCTCATGGAGCTGCACATTTTGAGTGGTGAAAGGTCAAGGTCATCCTTCACAAGGTCAAGGTCATCCTACAAGGTCAAACATCATATAGGGGGACATTGTGTTTCACAAACACATCTTGTTATTTATGTTTGGGCCTTTTCTTGAGGTAGATGGTCCTTGTTCTTGACTTTCAGGCTGTAATTTATTATCCATGTCCTCGCTGTCAGATGAAATGATTACAGTATTTTGATTCCCCATTCTGTTGCCAGTAACTGTTGTTCCTCACTTTGGCAATTGTCATTTTGCGTCACTTAACCATGAGGACAAAGTGTCAGCCCTGCTTTACATTGGCATAATCTTGTCGCACCATCTTCATCTGTTGTCGGTCCTTCATCTTCACCATGTTCACAATCTCCCTGAGGAGGAGGCCCTTTACTAGAATCAAATAGTGGAGTTGTATACTGATAATCTGTGGCGGTCACGAGCGGATAGACTTCTGCCAGCAGCTCTCCGCATTTTTGGTAAACATCCCCCTTTGTTTGAACTCGCCACATAATCTCTGCCAAATGGCTCTCAATCTGCCCCAATTTTGTCCCCACGATCCTGCGAAAATGGTCCTTGGCATGCTTCCACGCCCCTTCAATTTTGTTGGTATTGACAGAGATGGTCTGGCCTGTTGCAATATCGAGGTATTTCCTTTTTGAAGGTGTAATTAAGCAATTTCGATATCCTAGTTCATTCAGATCGATGTATGCCAACCAGCCATCACTGTAGATAGCGGAACCCTTCTCCACGCGGCGAATGATTAATGGCAGCAATGTTTCTTTACTTCTGTCCGCAACTGGGTACAATATCACGTTGTCCAACATTCCAAATATCCATACTTTCATTCCCTTGTTTGGGTTCCCCTTGTGGTACTTGACTCGCCGTCCAAACAGTGATTCCTCGATCTCCATTTCTCCAGAAAGAACCAGTTCTCTAGTGTGCCTTTAGAAATGTTCTTTTAACAGTTCTCCCATGTACGATGCCCATTTGACTGCCGTTTTCTTATAGTCCATTCCACTGAACTTGGCTCTCAGATACAGTGAACTCTTGTCAAGCTTTTGATGAATACAAGACAATCTTGGATTTCAAGTCTGGTCTTCTAAAAAAAGAGTTTGTGAATACTGCTCTTACGTGAATATGATTGTTCTTACATCGAAAATTTTCACCTCCTTTTCTCACAGTTCTTATCTTAACAGTCATCTCTCTTCCGCAAACTACACCGTCTGCATTTTGTCACAAATGAGGAAAGTATTCCAAGCTTTCGCAACCACTGCAAAATGACTGAATCTTCTGAACTAAATAACGCCTAAAAATAAATTCCATGGATTTTCTAAATCCCTCAAAGAAATCTTCAATAAATCTAACTTGCGCTCTCTATAATTCCCTCCACTATGCCTGGGACTTGGCATTCTTTCACTTGCCATTTTGAATTTAACAGAACAAAATATTTCTTAGAAATGAAGTAGGAAAAAGTTTACTCACCTTTATTAACCCCCATTTCGTCCGTAATTGCTTATAATTGGTTCTCCTGGGTCCTTTTATGTCAATGTCAAAATTAATTGAAAAGTTCGTAACCGTAACACTGATTTACCACCAATGATAGGATGTTATTAGCATGTGTCCATAATTATAGGATTTTATCTTTTGGATGCGTGGGTATACCGACGAATAGTTCCATCTATATACTCGTATCTATTATTTGCCACATGGTATACATATAAATTGTAATTGCGCTTTTCAAAAAGCTTGTACATACTGCAAAAATGTCTGTAACCAATCTCTTGTGAACCCTTGCAGACAGCTGACTAGGCGTTCTTCTTCATCTTGGATGAACAACAAATCCTGAACACTGATCAACAGGCAAACTTCATCATCCTCTTTGACCATCCATAAGCATGAAATACTTTGTCTGAAATGGTTTCCAACCCACTTGTACCGTATTTTACCATGCATAGCGCGCAGTTTTTTACCTTCAAATTTCAAAACAAAAATTCAGTGCGCGTAATACATTGACACAACGCTTTCCTGGTTGCTAAATTGCAAAAAATCCATTTCATAATGGTAAATCTTCACAATTGCCGCCATTTTTTTATTGAAGAAAACTACACCCTATAATGTAATAGACTGGAGGGGCCGTTGTCGAAACAACAAATAGCTGGAAAGGTTAGGAATGAACGGGGTAGTAACAGTTTTGACAAAAATTAAAAGAGGAAAAAAATGTCTTTGTTGGTGTTTTCACACTTCTTCATTGATTGTTCATTAAAAAAAATCGAGGTATATCGATCCCCGTGCGTCGCGGTAGTGTTTGTTAAAGTTTTTGTTGTCATGAAAACTTGTTGATTTACAACGCAAAACGTCTTATTTGAACTGAGGCTAATTATTTCAATCATATTTCTCAACTTCGCTTTTGCTTTATTTTGATAATTTAATCCAAAGTTTAATGTTAGCAATTCCGAAAATTTGCACTCTATGTGAATTAACAGTTTGACGTCATCAAAGGAAAGCCGCTTCCTGTCTGCAGCAATAAAGCGACAAGTTTCTCGCCGACAAAATTGGCTTCCTTTGTCTAGCAATCAACATGCCGAACCAATCGTGTTTTTCTTCCTCAATGGCAATCGTCCAATTAAATAATAGCACGTGCAAAGCTCCGCCTTCGAACCTTTTGCAGAGAACGGAGGTGGAGTTCAACGGTTAATTGAGCAAGTGTTTTACGTAAGTTGAGTTCCGATTTGCCGAAATTACTCGGCCCTAAGCATTGAAACGACGAATACATTTATCAATAATTTTCCGATCTCTGCATTAATATGCTACTGTGCGGGTATACTACGTAGGTTACAAACCAACAATAGAGATATAGACTAGTTTTATTTTCTTTCAATAGAGACAAACAAATGATATTTGTCAAATGGCTTAACGCTGATAACACCAACTGTATGGAATTGAGCGTTCGGGTGTATTGTTTGTCTCACTATAAATACTTATTAACTAGACGCAGTGAAGGCGCGAAATACTGGGTCAAACTGGAATTAATGGGGAGCATCTCTTAATGGGGAAATATTTAAGGCGATGAAAAATAAAATGGGATCCATGGACGATTTGTGTAAAATTGGACATTGCAATGTTGCGGGTCTGCAGAAGTAGATGTCATACGATGTTGTGAGCGGCAGGTAATGAAAATGTTACACTGTTAAAATGTGAGGAATAGGTAATAGTGGTTCGAATTTAATGCGCAGGGGTCTTGAAAAAACACGTGCAGTGGGCGGCAATAAGGACATATCAGTGTTCTCGAGAGAATAATCTTAAAAATTGTCGAAAATATAGTGCTATGCAACCCACCCTCCTGATCGTATAAACGCTCCCTACTTTAAAACAAAATAATAAGCCCCCGAAAAACTCAGATTAAATAATTGCGCAATATAAGAATGGCGGCCATTTTCGGCCAAGTTTTCAGGTTTTTGGTCTTGAATTCTTTTTTTTCCTCCATTTTGGCTTTAAAAAATCGCATGCGCGTTATACATGGTAGCACGCTATACATGGTAAAATACGGTATGTGTCTTGTTTCTTGTTTTTATCAACAAAAATACACATTACTGGTATAAAAACAAATCATAATCTTAATATTATTAAGATTACCTTGCCTTCTTTAAGGAGAGAAATTTCCATATAAATCCAGATCTGTTTGTTTATTTGTCTTTAAGTCAGGTGTTCAAACTTCTTCAACAACTGTGAATGAGTGTTAAGTTGACCAATCACCAACTTTCAATCAAACTGACAGATCCGCCAATCAGATACTGTTTATCGCAGTAATTGAATGAGGGTTTTATAATAGAAAAAAAACTAGGTGATGGAGCAGTCTCTGATTTGGCGACTGGTCAGTGCTTTCAACCTACATGGAAAAGTCTTTTGTCATTACTTTTTTTAGTAAGTGCTTTCTGCAAAATATTCCTCATGATTCATTGTTTCACACAAGCCAGATTATAATCAATTGACTACAGAAATGTGTTGTTGGTTAAAAAAGTTTCAAAAATCTAAACATAAAAGGTGAAAAGCACTTCAGGCCTTTTGAGTTCTGAAGATGGTCCACCTTAACTTTGTCTTTTACATGATATTTATTATACCTGAACCTGAGATTGGGAGCAATATCCTCTAATGTAAAATCTGTCTTTTATTATCAAGTCATTCATGTTATAATAAGAAATTAATGTTGGCTTAGGACCAGTTTATTTCAACTGTTGTGAATCAATTTAAAGTCCGGGTAACAATCAGAGAAGCACATTTCCCATTATTGGATTTTCAGTCCCATGCAGAAAGCGTAGGCCTTCTCATGTGGGCTGCATTCATATCATGTCAGATTTTATTTCGTTGATTAAAATAGTTTTTAAAGGTGTTAATAGTTATTAATATGGCAAGCTCCTGTCCATTTATTGTGGAGACAAGCAATAGGCAAGAGTTATGGGACCTTGTTTAAAAAAAAAGGGATATATTTCATGTTATGAGATTTAGACTAAAATTCTGATAATTTGCTGCCTTAAAAATATGAACACAAATAAACATGCATAGAAAAAGAACAAACACATCAAAATGAAATCATCAAATGATGAGTGATGAGAATATTTGCCAGTGATGCCTTCTTCAAAATAATAGTTTTCTGTTGATAGCTGCCAGACGCTATCTTCCCATTTATTCTTGCATACCGGATGATCACATAAAATCATGTGACTGCTGCTCATTCTTTACATTTGAAAGCAAGAAAACAAGAGGGTCTAAAAGGCCTACTATCGCTCACCTAAATGGGGCCTGGACATTCTAAGTAGTTTCTAAATATGTGACAGGCAGCATCAAATATGCGAGCTAATACTCAATGATATTTAATCATTTTATTTACAGAGAACACAACAAAAACATAAAGTAACAGTTAAGCATAATAATTTACATTCATTCAATTGTTATAATGTTCTTATTAAAATGCAAATTCTGTTGTAAAATTAAATAAAGAGAAAACAACTTTTCATGCTATTGTGTTTTTCTTGATACAACTTTTGTTGGACAATAACTGGCACAAGTTCATCCAAAGCAAAGGATGTACATTGAAACACTAAACCTTCAACAAACTCTCAATCATACTGGACTGTCTGTACATGAACACCTCTATGTAAATACACAACAAAGTTGCAAAATGCTCTTTTTGCACACACGCATCTGAAATTGTATCTGCGTGTAGTAACGTTGATTTCTTTTCAAATGGAGAGATTCCTTTTCCAACTAAAACCCAGTGTCTACATCCAAAATGTCCGTCGCACTTAACTCCTTATGCTTGTATGAGCATTTGACTTCTAGCAGTCCATCACCATGCAGGGCAGGCACATGATCGAAGTCCATCTGGTGTTGCTGCAAAAATAGGAAAGTGCCTATCCACAATCAAACTATAGTCACTTACTTTAAACAGTTCATGCACTTTTTCCTTTTGCGCAGCGTACATGTTCTTCGCTTCTTGCTCGTATTTATTTCCAAAAGCAACCACTTCAACCTTTGAAAGATTGGTGTGCTTCACTTTCCATATTTTATTCAATACGTTCTCGCGTGAGGTTGTCAATCTCAATGTCTTGTAATCATGCACAATTGAAGCAGTTATCTGTCCCTTCATAATTTTTTTCACAGCAAACTCTGGCTTTGGCAGGGCATCATTTTTTGGAGGTTTTCACACTGGACTTCAGTGACTGAAAAATCTTTCACGAAATCCGCACATCGACAGTCAAACATTTTCCCAGTACACTCCTCGTGACTTAGTTGACGGTAACATGTCAATAGCTGAAAAAGCATTTCAAAACATGACTTATTGAACAACGCGCAAATTTAAATAATTGTGTTTTCTATTTATCAGACGGTTAACACTGACTTTGAGTGTTGAGTGTGCCCATTTGGTTATGTCACTCAAAACCAGGATGATGAAGAATTATTTTGGGGGGCAAAAAAATAAACTGAAATCATATCATATTTGCATCATATTTGTACATTACCAAACTTTATTCACATAAATCTTTATGTGGCAAATTAAATATTTGAAATTATTGTACAATTACGTTAACAAAATGGTTAATATTCATTTAAGCGCAAACTTACTGGGGGAAGATCTTCGTCTTTTGATGCACTGTCTGTGTCAGACTCCTTTAAACAGACAACCTGCAGTTGGACAAATCCTCAGTTCTTTGAGGGCCCTCTTCTGTTCTTCTGCAGTGAGTCCTGCTACCTCCACTGGCTTTCTTTGGTTGACCTTTCGCTTGGTCTTTTTTCCATATTTTGGTTTGGTGAAATCAATGTCAACCATTCAATGAGCAGTGACCTTAAAAACAAATATTGCTCATTAAATAGGATGTCTTTTTTCTTCCTTAATTTGTATCTTTGCATTTTAATGTGAAGTAATAGCGATACTGCACCCTTAAATAATAAACATTACAATGTTTCATTTCAATAAAGGCCTAACAGTTAACTTACCTTTTTACGCCACGATCTGTTCCAAGAGCATGCTAAACTTGTCTTGGACTCCTTGCTAATTAAACCTGCCAACTGCTTCGACCTTGAACAACATTGCAGCAATGTGACTTCATGCCTCTTCCAATCTGAAAGAAAGATTTTTTGTAAACAAGTTAGAATCTCACAAAATATTAATGACATTTATCAAGAAAGGTGAAAAAATAAATCATGCTTATTTTGCTATGGTGGACATCATTTTAAAACCATGCTTATTGTCCCCTACCGGTTTCACTCTGTGAGTCTGTCTGTCTGTCACACTATTCTGGATCCTGCGATATTTTAAAAGTTCTTCATATTTTTAAATGAAACTTGAAACATGGTCAGATGGCAATATTGAGATTATGCACGTCTTTTCATTTCGTTCCAACATCAAGAATTATAGTTGTTATGGCAACAACAACAAAAAATTCTGACAATGGTGGCGCCGGTAGAGGACATATATTGCTTGGCAATAGTCTTGTTTTACTATGGTTTACAACATTTTAGTATAACAATACTCACCCTGCTTTGCAGATGCAATGTGCAGCCACAACATATCCCTTCTCTTTGTTGAGGCAGACCCATGGGTCATGCTGTTTGTCGTTCACCCTCTGCTAAGATGCAAATTTGGCTTTTAGATAGCACACAGGAACGTCCTCACTCATTCTGTTACAATAGCACGTTTGCACATGTCCAGAGATAAAGTAATTGTACCCATCTAGAGATTTCACTGCTCTCATTTTCTCGCGCGTGTATTGGCATGGCGTGTCAATCAGATAGCCATAGATGCCTGCATAGTTGACAACTGGCCAACATTTTACGGATTTGTTTTATCCCTTCATGTAATAAAAAATTGAAAAAACAAACAGACTTCAAAAAAGAGTAATAAACTTGTCGTTAAACATACACTTTTAAGCTAATATTTAATTAAAGTGCTTACAAAATGCAATTTTCTGGAAACTGGTTACATATAACACATAGTTTGAACTGGGAAGTAGAAAATTCCTCAGGTCTGTCATGAAAACAAAAATAGGGATAGCTAAAGCTCAACCTATTTTAATTTTCTAAGCCTCGCTGGATAAACTTTTTTCATCCCGGCATCAACCATGTATTATCTTTAACTCCAGTATAAGCACAATGACTCATAATTACTTCTATCACAAACTTTTCTGTCTTTTTGTTGGTATACATATACTTCCTGAGGATCTTCAATTATGACGCGATGTAGAGATCATTGATTGTCATATCTATTTCTATCGGCATTCCCTGAAAGTTTCGGATTTCTATGTAAAATGTGTCAATTGATCCACGATTTGAAATGCCGGAAGGGTAAAAGGTATCTTTAGCATGGTCTTACAGTGTCTGGACAGCCAGTGTTTTATCAATAGTCAGGTGTCAAATGCCTCCCCCACCTGTCTGCCTCACTTGTTTATGGCTCTTTGACTTCTCGTTTTAATCCATCCAACCAAGTTCAACTTTTTTCGACGTTCTTTCTGCAGATAAATTTCCAGGTTTGAAGCCTGGTCTCTTTACTCCCTGACGATTGCTCTTCATTTAGAGCACAATTCTGTTAAGGCATTTGACACTTCAACAGATGCGGTATTAGACTGGTTACTTCTGCAGAAGGCATGAACAGCAACTCTATCTCTTATTTAATTACGGAAGGATTTTGCCAGCTAAAGCTAAACCTATTTTAATTTTCTACCTTTCACTAAATTTCACCTTACTGGTGCGGCTTTCCCCCCTGCCCCTTTTTAGCAGCACTCTGTACCTTTTTTGACCATAGATATTTCTCTTTTTTTACCACATTTTAAGTGGCTGGAATTTTTCTGTGAAAAAATATAATAATATTTTAATAAGCAGCACTTAATTGTATTTAAGTATTTTAAATCTTTTAACACCAGAAGAAAGTGTAATAACTAATAAGACATGTCATCATGTGCACATGAAATTTTCATATAAGAGCATATAGAATCTGATAAATTCTAACAGACTAAGCACAAAAATTGTCTCAACTTGGCTCAAGGCTCAAAAGGTTACTTAATCTGGTAAGTGGTGTCAACAAAACAGCTATAAACGTTCCAACCTTGATAAATCTCGCCGTCCAGAATGTAGACGCCAAACCACTACAGTATCCGCAGAAATACAATAAATTTCTAATACCATACAGAGATCTAGTACTGTTATAGATAATTTAATAGGAAAAATCAAAACAGAACTTTCTTCTCATTCTATTCTGTACTGAAAATGGCGTTTTTTATCAAAAGGAATAAACTGTCGCTATATTTGCAGTTACTGCAGTATAGGCCCAATCCCTGAAAGAGTGTTGGTGTAAATGACTTAACCTTGTGAAAGGATAGTCAATTATTGCTTTCGCACACGCTACCTGTTTTGATCTGATACCTCTTATGATTGGTAAGCTATGACGTGCGCATGTCATAGCTATCGCATGCGCACGTCAAAGCTATGGTGTGCGCATGTCATCGCTATTGTGTGCGCACGTCATAGCTATCGCATGCGCACGTCATAGCTATCGCATGTGCACATCATAGCTATGGCGTGCGCACGTCATGGCTATCGTGTGCGCACTTCATAGCTATAGTGTGCGCATGTCATAGCTATCCGGTGCGCAGGTCATAGCTATCGCATGGGCTTGTCATAGAGACCATAAAATAAAACATTTCCTATGTCCCCTTTACCCTTTATGCCACCGTACATTTGTTTTATGAGATATGTTAATATGATCGAAATAGGTAGTTTCATCTCTAAAGAATCTTTGGATATACAATCATGTAAATGTTGTTACAAAAGCAGTACATTTTTTATTGTATCAATAATTAATTTACATAAATGTCATTTTAACAATGAAACTCATGAACCTATCTTACCAACTTACATAATGACAATAGAAGTTACCAGTCCTAAAGAAAAAATTGAAAGGTTTATCTTTTATAGTCTGAGGAAAATCAAAAGTTTGGACTTACGTGTACAGGTTATTAGTGTAAGGTATTATGGTGAGTGTTTAGCATAGTAGTCAGGTCAAATGGTGTGCGTTTGTCATAGTGGTGAGGTCAAATGTGTGTTTGTCATGGCGATCAGGTCAAATATTTGTTCTTAAAAGTGATGAGGTCAAAAAGTGTGTGTTTGTCATAGTGGTGAGGTCAAATGGTGTGTGTTTGTCATTATGGTGAGGTTATAAGGTTTGTGTTTGTCATAGTGGTGTGGTCTAAGTCGGTGTGTGTTTGTCATAGTAGTCAGGTCAACTGGTGTGTGTTTGTCATAGTGGTCAGGTTACATGGTGTGAGTTTGTCATAGTGGTGAGGTCAAATGGTGTGTTCTTCAAAGAGGTGAGGTCAAATAGTGTGTTTTTGTCATAGTGGTGAGGTCAAATGGTGTGTGTTTGTCATAGTGGTGAGGTCAAATGGTGATATTAAATGGAGTGTGTTGTCATAGTGGTCAGGTTAAATTGTGTGTCAAAGTGGTCAGGTCATATGGTGTGTTTTTCAAAGTGGTCAGGTCAAATGTGTGTTTGTCACAGTGGTCAGTTCAAATGATGTGTTTGTCATAGTGGTCAGGTCAAATGGTGTGTGTTTGTCAAAGTGGTCAGGTCAAATGGTGTGTGTTTGTCATAGTGGGCAGATTAAATGGCATGTGTTGTCATAGAGGTCAGGTCAATTTGTGTGTTTGTCATAGTGGTCAGGTCTAATGGTGTTTATCATAGTGGTCAGGTCAAATGGAGTGTTTGTCAATGTGGTCAGGTCTAATTGTGTGTTTTGGGTCATAGTGTTTAGGTTAAAAAAATTGTACTTAATCTTACCTGGTCAATTTATTTCTACCCCATTGGTTATCATGGTTATGATAAAAAAGAAATGTCATCCTCTGTATCTTTGTCTTCCTTTTTGGTATGTTTTTTTAGACAAGTTTGGTCGTGACACTGGTGGTTTCTGGGTGCGACGCTGGATACAGCTACAAGATGGCACCAGTTGCAAGCCATTCCATCTGCAATTGTACAAAGTTGCCGAGGTAATTTATTATTTTGTGTAGGTTCAGTTTACATGATACACTGTAACTCCAATATAACGCGGATGACGGGGTCCAAGCCACGCAACAGCGTTATAAACGGATCCCGTTATAAGTTTTGAGTTCATTTATTGCAGGGGGCTATAAAAAGAGGTATAGTATAGCCTATAATACAGGTCCTGTGTATTACCATGCTGTGTTGTCATCCGAAAATACATGCATATAAACCGAATCGTATCGATAACATGATACATACCGCTTTTCTAATGTGCACATTAATCTGATAATCCAATAAAGTTACATCACTTAAAAAAAAATAATCTTGAACATTTATGACGATAAATATGTTTACGAATTTTGTAAGCACAACTATATGCATACGCCATTTTTCAGAAGTGTAAAGAGAACAGTGCATTATGGGGCAGAGCTTTCATTGGACAAGCGAATTTGAATTTAGCTTGAATGCAATATGATACATGTACAAATTGCGTCATACGCCGTCATGCAAAAAACGTGCTTTTCGGGGACTTTTTGATACCGGGCAAAAATGAAAGTGAATCTCTGCTAACAATTACACTGCGTTAGCATGTAATGAAATCATCTGGATTATTTAATTAATGTCTCGTACACAAACTGAATTAAATGACTAAATACTAGAATGATAATGAAATGACAAAAAAACTTGTTTTATACTGTGCGCAGTATATTTCAAAGCTGCTTCTTTTATATAAAGTCAGATTGCAATCAAATAAAGGTAAGAAGGTTTTTATCGTTGTGAATAACTTAAATTTTATAATTATCTCGCTTGCACTTACCTTATTGAAATTAGCGCACCGAACCGTTCTGATAGGGAATACATGTAATAAACACTGACTCGCATGTTTTCACACCTTTATTGACATTACACAACAGATTAACACTAATTAGCTGTCGGGTGGCGTTTTACTTCCAATCGATTAAAATCAGTTAAACGGACGGATAAAGCAATCAAGCTGTGATCGCCGCCTTCTTTGAATTTTCTGAAAATTTATGAAGTTGCATATCATGGATTTGAATCAGAAATGGAAGGTTGGAGAAAAAACGGGATCCAAGCACCCCCTGCGTTATATTGGACACAGCGTTATAACGGACCGCACTTTATTGGAGCTACAGTGTAACAATTAAAATCTTGATAGCCTCCTCATCAAAAGTGTTTATATTGTATAATGCAGTTTCTTAATTGGAAGTCATCGTTGTGTTGTGTCATCTGATGACAGAAACGAGCTTAATTTAATTTTCATTTCCCTGTCAGAGTGGCAAAGAGAAGTCTGTCCTGCACGCATTCTTTTTTGGATTTTTTCCTTAGTTTTGAAATATTTCTTTGATTTTTGGTAATTAAGTCTACCTATATGAGTAATAGATCATGTTCGAGTTTT
Source organism: Dreissena polymorpha (assembly GCF_020536995.1). Lineage (NCBI taxonomy): Eukaryota > Metazoa > Mollusca > Bivalvia > Myida > Dreissenidae > Dreissena > Dreissena polymorpha. The sequence goes on along the minus strand of NC_068357.1, from coordinate 111,064,608 downwards.
ATTCCGCTCCATTGATTTTTATGCTCCCCCAAAATTTATTTTGGGGGGAGCATATAGTCCCCCCTTCGTCTGTCCGTCCGTGTGTCCGTCTGTGCATAATTTGTGGCCTGGCTATTTCTAAGCAACTAATGACCGGAATTCAATTAAACTTTATGGGAAGCTGCACTACCAAGAGGAGATGTGCATATTATCAGCGGGTTCTGGTCGGATTATTTTTCACAGAGTTATGGCCCTTTGAAATTTTCTATAAAAAATTATTGTTCCCCCAACTACTGTGCCCTCAAGACGTTTCCTTTTATCTGAATATATAGTGCAATATTGCAAGAAAAAAAAACCTTTGGAGAGCATCACCTGTCTCCGATGGTTTCTTGTTTTTAGGAGTTATGGGTCTTGGATTTAGAAATTTTCTTAAGATAATCATACATGCCATACGTCCCGGATTGTCCGGGACAGTCCCGGAAATGAAGAACTTATCCCGCTGTCCCGGAAATCTGTCAAATGTCCCGGAATTTACAAAATCCATATTTAACATGTACCTTATCTTAGGCTTAACTGCACCTTGAATCTGTGTATATCTGCAGCGTCTCCATGACAATGCCTACCCGAATAGGCAGACCACGCTACGTGTCAAAATCGATCAATTAACAGGGGTCCTGTTATCATATCGATTTTCTCACGTTCGCGGTCAAACCGAAAAGGCGGCATTGTTTAATGTGGTTGTTAATTGACTTTAATCAACTACGTCATTATTTCCCGCTGCGTGAGGGCAAAGGATAGTTGTTCACACATCTGAAGTCCAACAGCGCTGAGTAAAAAATTAAAAGCAGTGTGACTGTCCGGATTTTAAGTTGACGATCTACCGGTACTGTTTTGTTGTATTTGTTTTATTGTGATTGGTTGTATGTATTGTGAATTGATTTGAGTTGACGATCTAACGGTACTGTATTGTTGTATTTTTTATTATATAAATGTTATAAATGAATAAAGGCGTATCAACAACTACGCGTTACACACCGGTCTTAATAACAATAACGCAGTGACGTCACCATCTATGTTTAGAACGCTTACACTGAAAACACGTGGCTTGTATAAGGTAACGGAAGTAGTAATGCTTAATTTGACGTTAATAGATCAAGTGTATTTCGGATAGGCTTTCGAACTTTTGCAATTAACGATGCGAAACAAAAAAAAACGTACCAAAAATGCAAATGTCTATAAATATCGCTACATTTTATACATGTCCCGGAAAATCGGCAAAAGTCCCGGACAATTTAGCTCAATGTCCCGGAATTGGTCTGAAAAATTATGGCATGTATGAGATAATACTTTTTTGGAAAACATTTCTTAAAGGCTTTAAGATATTAACTTGATTTTTGGTATGCGAGTCAACCTGCAGCAGTTACAGATAAAGTTCGAATGTCATTTGGGTCCTTTGATTTTTTCTTTGGCAGAATTATTGGCCTTGGACTTTAAAAAATTCTCTACAATAGCAGTTTTTCATACTTTTTTGCTTAACGCATATTACCTGATTTTTGGTGTGTGAGTCAACATAGTATGACTTACAGATCAAGTTTGAGCATTGTTCCAGTGCATTGAGTTTTTACGAAGGTACTGTCCGTTGACTAAGGTTTTTGTTTTTTAAATAATAATAATTTTCCGGGATTTTTTTCCGAAACGCTATCATTTAGGAAAAATAATGATTTAGATGTTTTCTTTTATAACATGATGTAAAACTTAATTTAAAGTGAAGAATGCTTTGTTATTTTTTTTATTACATGTTGTTTTTAACATCAATATTAAATCATCTAGTATTCGAGGAAACTTTACAGCTGTATGAAATGCTAATTTTCACATATGTTGAGAAGGCTTTCACTTAACACGCATAACAAGGTTTAAAACCAGTAAACTTTATTTCTTCCCTATTGAAAGGGGTTGCAGACAAGGAGATCCCCTCTAATGTTATATTTGTATCCTCTGCCCTGAAGTTTTGTCACTTGTATTGAGAGATAACAAGAATATAAAAGGTATAACAATACATGGAATTGAACATAAATTTTCCCAGTTAGCGGAGGATACTACTATTTTATTAGACGGCTAAGAACAATTGTTAAATGAAACACTAACTGTTGTACATGATTTAAAAAATTTAGGTCTCAATGTTAACTTTGATAAAACAAAATGGTGTATGGATTGGCAAACACAAATAAAGTTCTCATACCATAAAAAGAAAATGGAAATTAAACTGGATGCAAGACAACTTTAAACTCCATGTTTTCCTGTCAAAAATATTTAAAATAAATTACAATAAAAAAAAATTTAAAATGGAAAATATCCTGAAAATTTGAAAAGAAGAACTTAAATACCAATTGGAAATATTGTTATTGTGAAAACACTTATTGTATCATTATTCAATCACTTGTTCATATCACTGCCTTATCCACCTAATACCATTTTAAAGTCAATAAAATCTTCTATTTTGACTTTTATTTGGGACGGGTATAGTAAAGTAACGTTTACAACGATAGATAACGAATATAGAACGAAAATGGAGGTTTAAACATGATAAATTTGGATGCATTTATTCTAGCATTGAAACTTACCTTTTTGCTAAAAATGCAATCCTTCAATCTCAGAGGAATTTGGATTTATATCTCACAACTGTACTTAGATACTTATAGGGTCAATCCGGGTTAACTCGGACACTTTTCAGTTCTCATCAATAGCCATGTTTTCAAATGACCTACACAACGTGATATTTCGGATTATTAAAGGCTTCCGAAAGCATCAAACGGTTCTCCTAGAATTTTATCGTTATGAGCACACAAATCATATGCGGATCTATTGTAAATTTTAAGCAACTGTCGTAACCGCGGACCTTGAAAAGGAAGGTAAAACTTGGACAGGACTTGGAAAATTTCAAACAAGAAGGTAAAAGTCGGACACGTGTATGAATTTTAAAAAATTGATATAGGCTTCATCTTCGGTAATCACTTATTGTATATTAAGGTGGTATACAGGAAGCTAATGGATACATACTGAAGTTAATGTCCCTAGAAGATACTCTAAATAATCCAACAAAACATTCTTGGTGGTGGTAAGTTTTACTAACATCTAACTAGCCCCACGAAAATAAAATATCTATGCTATTAAGCAAATTCTGGTTAGTAAAATGCCACAACTACAGTACAGCCAAAGCGGAACAAACGTATTTCGCGATCCGCGGCGGCAAGGCGAAACGAGTCGATGCCGCGTCAGTCGTTGAAGCCGCGTCAGTATGCGGCGGCAAGTCGCATTTCGCCGCGAAACTTCGCATCTGTCCGCCGAGGCATGACGCGGTCCGCGACATGATGCCGAGTCGATGCGATCATGAAATATTATTTTTTTTTAATTATTAGTTACATGTAGTTAACAAATTTTGAAATAACAGTTATAATAATAATTAAAATCATAATAAATTTATTGTGCGCGGATTGGATTAGCATATACATGTAAGCATGGTTAATGTGTCTGGCCAATTATTAAGTTTGTTTCCCGCCCGTAGCGTATGTATTTCACACATAAACAAGGTCACGTAATTATGTTTTCGCACATACAAGTGGTCAAGGCTCCAGCATATGGTGGATTTATAAATTAATTGCATGTTTATTCCGCTATTATATTTTAGCTGAGAAAATTAGCAGTTTGAAGCCACATCAATAATCAAGACGGTGACGACGTATTTGTAGTTTTGTTAATTATCAGCTTATTATAACTATTGTTTGAATATGCGTATATAAACACGTTTTATCTTGTTCATATTATACAGTTAATATCGCTACTAATTACCCGATAATCCCGTATATTCCAGTTTTAAAGCAAATGCTGGTTAATATTTACGATACATAAACATTCTCGATATTTCCTTAAGTATCAAATACATTTTGGCATTTGATACTATTTATAGAGATGATGAAATAACGTCTAATCGGGGCGTTTTTTTCTCCACTGAACACGCGATTTACGCCTGACGTGATGTTCATGTATTTATACAACACAAAATACACCCAAACTTTCCAAACGACGTTCTACATGTCTGCATAATTTTTGCGCGCTTTTTATGAAACAAAGGATATTTTAGCACTGTTTATTTGACGCTAGAATTTGCCAAAGGACGCGTTAGCATTAAAATTCGGAAGTGTGTTTCGGATTACAAATTTAATAATGATAATCAAACGAAACTTAATAAACAGTTGTGCGTAATTAATTATACGCTACACATACATGTATGTACATGTAGGTGGATATCTTTTCACTCGATCCGCCGCGTACGTATGCGGCGGATTTACTCCGCGAAAGTACGCGTGGTTAATACAGACTCGGCGTCGTTGCGCGGATCGATGCCGAGTGCCACGGCGATACGCCGCGTGAACACACGATTCGGCCACCGCGGACTAATAATCTGGCCGTGGCGTAGCCGCGGATTATGTTTGTGCCGCTTTGGCTGTACTGTACGTGGATTTTAATTTCATTTTTTTCTATAGTTTATTTTGTCTTTTCTTTTCTGCCTTTTTCTCCTTAAGAGCTAAAGCAGCTTTCTTCTCTGATATGATTTCTTCACTGGTTAGGAGACGGTGAGAGGTAATGGCCTTGCATTTTTATGTCCCCCACTATAGTAGTGGGGGACATATTGTTTTTGCCCTGTCTGTTGGTCTGTCTGTTGGTCTGTTGGTCTGTCTGTTTGGGCCAACTTTAACATTTTGCAATAACTTTTGCTATATTGAAGATAGCAACTTCATATTTGGCATGCATGTGTATCTCATGAAGCTGCACATCTTGAATGGTGAAAGGTCAAGGTCAAGGTCATCCTTCAAGGTCAGAGGTCAAATATATGTGGCCAAAATCGCTCATTTTATGAATACTTTTGCAATATTGAAGATAGCAACTTGATATTTGGCGTGCATGTGTATCTCATGGAGCTGCACATTTTGAGTGGTGAAAGGTCAAGGTCATCTTTCAAGGTCAGAGGTCAATTATATGTGGCCAAAATCGCTCATTTTATGAATACTTTTGCAATATTGAAGATAGCAACTTGATATTTGGCATGCATGTGCATCTCATGGAGCTGCTCATTTTGAGTGGTGAAAGGTCAAGGACAAGGTCATCCTTCAAGGTCAGAGGTCAAATATATGTGGCCCAAATCGCTTATTTTATGAATACTTTTGCAATATTGAAGATAGCAACTTGATATTTGGCATGCATGTGTATCTCATGGAGCTGCACATTTTGAGTGGTGAAAGGTCAAGGTCAAGGTCATCCTTCACAAGGTCAAGGTCATCCTACAATGTCAAACATCATATAGGGGGACATTGTGTTTCACAAACACATCTTGTTGAGACTGATTTGACTTGACAGAAATGCTGCCTCAATGGCTGCTTCCACTTTTGGAGATGACGGTACGACTGGCTCGGACAGTCATTGAGTTGGCAGAGCTGTAGACTACCAATAGCTACTTCGAGACCATCTGAATCTACGATCTGAAAATAATTGTTTGCATTTCATGTATTCACTAGAGGATCCAGGGGTGGGGCAACTGATGCATACACATATATACATCTTGGTTGGGTAATGAAGATTTTATAAAATCATAAGTTTATTCTGTTTATGTAAAGGCAACAACGTGCTTGTCGACGGAGCAATGACCTCTGTAGCCGGTGCTGGAGTATCATTCGGGATACTTGGCGCGAAGGCAGCTTCAGGGACTGCACTAGTATTCAGAGGATGAATCCCACATGCCCAGAACCCACTCTTGATGTTAGACTGGACTACTGCGTTATCCCAAGCAACGTGAAACAATGAGGGGAATGACCACTTATTGACGAGGTTAAGTGCATTCTGTATCAAGAACTCTGAACAAGCACTGTTGTAATACTTGTTTAGAGGTCCATAACCAGATCTTTCAAGTGGCTGGAGGTTGTGGGTCGTGTGTGGCGGCAATGCTAGCACGTGGATGTTCTCCTCCATAGCGCACTGCAGCAACCCTAGCGTCTCGTTCGAGATGTGCCCATCCAGAATGAGTAACTGGGGATGCTCTGGACCAATAGCGGGAAGGAACATGTTGAGAAACCACTTCTCTCCACTATCGTCAGTCATCCGTTCTTTTGATAGAACCAGCGGGCACCAGGAAGAGCGTCGGTGGTGTTGAATCCATGGAGAGATTTGCTTGTTTTCCCCTTAACAATGAACATGGGTGGCGCACGCTAGCCCTGAGCGTTGACGCACACCATCAGAGTTATATTTGTAGACTAGCTACTTGTTCTTGAAACAATGTCTCACCGGTGTTAAAGCAAATTCTTCAGTCCATGTGCTTGTTTTCACTTTCCTCAAATCCTACTGGGGTTGAATAGGCTCCTGATGATACAACTTTCTGAACTATGACTGTGGAAGGCCAATGACAGGGTCTGGCGGCCCATCTTTGCAGGATGCTGGGACAATGTCCAGCCCTTCAAGGATAGTGGCAAGGTCAGTAAAGTACCTGCCAACCGGGAGGTGGCTCATCATCCTAGCTCTTGTGCTAGTCTTATTTTGAGTTCAGGATATCTATGCTTAACCCCTTCCCACCAGTCCTTCGCAGCAACACAATTGCGGTAGCGGGAACCGATTTTGGTACGTTTGCATAGTACATTTGTTCTTTTAAGAACAGCGGCCTGCAGCTGCGCCTCGTCGTACTGCACTGTTTTACTCCTTTTTTAGTGGGACATATTTCTTTGGCATGTTTTCTGTATGTACAATATGTTAGCTTTTTATGCCTGGTAGGGTGGCATAAAGCAGTTAAACTGTCCGTCCGTCCAAAAACTTTTAACATTGGCCATAACTTTTGCAATATTGAAGATAGCATCTTGATATTTGGCTTGCATGTGTATTTCAAGGAGCTGCACATTTTGAATGGTGAAAGGTAAAAAAAACAAATCCAAGGGAAGTAACAAGCTCTAAAGGGAGATAATTTATATTTATCATTTGGCAGGTACAGATCATTTTCACATGGGAAGTAATATTTTTTAAAGGGATATAATCCAAATAAAAAATATAATCAAAGCGGTGCAGTAAACCATATGGAGTAATTCAACCAAAAACTTAAGCGTATTATGGTGTTTGTAATTGGAATAGGTCTTTGCTCGCGTATAAAGATTGGATGGCCTTTGAATAAATATTTCTTTACAGTCTATTATCACTGTACACTTCTTGTATTTCAATCGTAATGACCTTGGCATGTTTTTGAGAATAGTTCCCTTGCAAGGACATCTTATCAGAACTTTCAACTTTTTTGCAATCATTGGCACACAGTTTGAAAAAATCTTGGAGACTTGAGTTGGGCATATGTTGAATCTTATAGTAAGATCAGCGTTTGTTAAGTTTAGTTAAAGTTTCATCAACAGAAACAGGAGTTGATCACCAGCATTCAAATTTCCGATTCTCTGAAAGCTAAGGCTGACTGATGTCAGAATCCACATAAAAACTGCACATGATGACCAGTCAGTGTCTTTATTTAATAATTTTTCAAATTTGTATGTGTGATTTTTTTCTCCCCTAGTTCTTGTTTTAAGGTTCTATTTTCTTCCAACAGTCTTTGGTATTCTTGTTGCAGATAGCTGTAATTGGATTCAAGATCATTGACTTGGGTCTTCAGTTCTTTCAGTCTGGCATCTTTTGGATCTGGACCAGGGTCAGTTCCTGAAAATGAGGACACAAGTTTTAAGGAAAGAACAAAACATTGTTTACATGCAGACTGTTAAGCGAACATGGTCACATGCAAATATAAACGGCGTTTAAGCAGACATGCAAATATACAGGCTGTGTGAGCTTTCATTATCTCAATCAGTCACTGCATGTATAAGAGGAAAAGTTAGCTGTTTAATATATCAAACTGGGTCAGCTATTATAATTTTTGGATGCAGTTTGTGCCACTTTTCCAGTTTATATTGTATCTCACATGAACCGCTATGAGCATGAATTCAGTAAATCTTTAAAATAGTATTTATTGCTATGGCATATAGTTACTCGTGCACAGATCTACTGGCTTCATTCATAAAACTTTCATGGTTACCCTGAACGTCAAATATTGTTAGGAAAGCTTTTTACCTTTTTTTAACAAACTTCAGACTGTTTGAACCAAGCTCGAGCAAAGCATTTGCAGCAATGTCTTGATTTTCATCTACAGTACAGCCAAAGCGGAACAAACGTATTTCGCGATCCGCGGCGGCAAGGCGAAACGAGTCGATGCCGCGTCAGTCGTTGAAGCCGCGTCAGTATGCGGCGGCAAGTCGCATTTCGCCGCGAAACTTCGCATCCGTCCGCCGAGGCATGCCGCGGTCCGCGACATGATGCCGAGTTGATGCGATCATGAAATTTTATTTTTTTTTAATTATTAGTTACATGTAGTTAACAAATTTTGAAAGAACAATTATAATAATAATTAAAATCATAATAAATTTATTGTGCGCGGATTGTATTAGCATATACATGTAAGCATGGTTAATGTGTCTGGCCAATTATTAAGTTTGTTTCCCGCCCGTAGCGTATGTATTTCACACATAAACAAGGTCACGTAATTATGTTTTCGCACATACAAGTGGTCAAGGCTCCAGCATATGGTGGATTTATAAATTAATTGCATGTTTATTCCGCTATTATATTTTAGCTGAGAAAATTAGCAGTTTGAAGCCACATCAATAATCAAGACGGTGACGACGTATTTGTAGTTTTGTTAATTATCAGCTTATTATAACTATTGTTTGAATATGCGTATATAAACACGTTTTATTTTGTTCATATTATACAGTTAATATCGCTACTAATTACCCGAGAATCCCGTATATTCCAGTTTTAAAGCAAATGCTGGTTAATATTTACGATACACAAACATTCTCGATATTTCCTTAAGTATCAAATACATTTTGGCATTTGTTACTATTTATAGAGATGATGAAATAACGTCTAATCGGGGCGTTTTTTTTTCTCCACTGAACACGCGATTTACGCCTGACGTGATGTTCATGTATTTATACAACACAAAATACACCCAAACTTTCCAAACGACGTTCTACATGTCTGCATACATTTTAATTTTCGCGCGCTTTTTATGAAACAAAGGATATTTTAGCACTGTTTATTTGACGCTAGAATTTGCCAAAGGACGCGTTAGCATTAAAATTCGGAAGTGTGTTTCGGATTACAAATTTAAAAATGATAATCGAACGAAACATAAACAGTTGCGCGTAATTAATTCTACGCTACACATACATGTATGTACATGTAGGTGGATATCTTTTCACTCGATCCGCCGCGTACGTATGCGGCGGATTTACTCCGAGAAAGTACGCGTGGTTAATACAGACTCGGCGTCATTGCGCGGATCGATGCCGAGTGCCACGGCGATACGCCGCGTGAACACACGATTCGGCCGCCGCGGACTAATAATCTGGCCGTGGCGTAGCCGTGGATTTTGTTTGTGCCGATTTGGCTGTACTGTACCAGTACTGGTGTTAGGGCTAGTCTGCGCTGTACACGTCTCTGATGCCTTGAAGTGTCGATACCTGTTTATGCCATGGGTGTGAAACAGAGCAATGACGGCACATAACCAGGATGTTTTGGGTCTTCAGATGGCTCTCCTAAAAATATTAAAAATATGCTATATATAATCACTGCGTGTTTTGGGATGATTATATAGACAAGAACAATATGTTGTCTCAAAACTTCTCCAATTGTGACCAAGTTCCGACAACATGTGACTAGGAGCCCATTCCCTTACAGTTTCATCATTCGAAGGTACTGACACTACTGCCTGAGTATAGAAGCGAGCAGTCTGGTTCGTGATCAGATTGCATTTCAAGTTCCTTTTTGCCTGATGTAGCTTAAATCTCCTCTATAAATTCTTCTGTATAGGTCTATTTCATTTTTAACTATAAATAATGAGAAATTCTGTTTAAAAACAGTTTTAAGGGAACAACAAATCTTCATCATCGACTTCCTCAACACAACAGTTTTCAAATGTAAATTATTTTGGTGTTTTTAATGTTGATTGGTGGGGTATGACCCATACTATGGTTATGCACTGATGCTGTAGTACAAAAAATCAATTTTGGTGCTTGCACACATTTCGGAAATTAAATTCTTTATATTAATCTACAATTTATTATTTAACAATATTACACAGTACCTCCTACAAAGTGTTCGGAGCAAAGCAGATCATGATCTTTCGCTTCCCACAGCTGAGATGGATCGTAAAGTTTCATTTGCTTCATGGCCTTAATCTATTTCTTTCTTCTGTTTGAAATCTATTAAATTTAATTTTGCCTCCCTTTTTTGCCCTATTTGTGCACCCTACAGCTGAATATGTGTTCGACATAGTGGTTATATTTAGCAATACCACGGTCTGTTTACGCTAGTGTCAACAATGGGGGTCAATAACGCTTTTTGTCTTCCAGTGGAAATACTGGTCATTAAGTAGGTGCGGGTGACGTTACTCGTCATAGTTCCTATATATGTATACATTTTTAGAAAGAAGAGACCATTCTGAATCCAGCAATATATATATTTTTTTTAATTATGTCCAAAATTAAACAAAATCTTAGGCTGTAAATTCGGCAAATGAAACTTAAAAAAATAAAATAAAAAAAATAGTGGAAACATTTTCAAATAAATAAATCAATATGATTCAAAGTTTAAAATGTGCAAATATCAATGTACCAATTGTTCTAAATGTTATACACTTTATAACAGTGAAAAAAATATTTAAATATTCCAACAAATACCAAATTTATAATTATTATAGTGTACATTGGGAAATGCCCCCAAATTGCCAAATTAATTTGGTGGCATTGACAGTGAAAAATACCAACACAGTATGCTACTGAATTATTAATTTTATATTTATTATTGATGTAACCTTCAGTAAACCATACCTTTTATGAACATGTGAAAGGTAATGAATTTTTCAAAAAATTCGAATGCTTAATAATAATAATATTACTATAAAATAAGGAAATACAGTTAATGAAAAAAAAATCAAAAATCATGACAAATAAAAAAAATCACACAGTGCATGTGCAGATCCGTGAAAAGGGCCAGACTCTTGTAGTAAATGTCCATAAAAACTCTAATGTTTGTGTGGTTCAGATGGCCAATCAGGTCTGTCACCACTCTGTGTGATGGGCCCTTCTCCTGATTGTCTTCCTTTCCAGTGTAGACTTGGAACTGGTAGATGTGGCCAGTTTCGCTCTACGCCAATGTCCACACTTTTATGCCCCACTTTGTTGGTTTCAATGGCATGTACTGACGAAAGCCCAGATGCCCCTTGAACTTCATCATAATTTCATCCACAGTAAAAATTGTGTAGGGAGTGTACATTTTCTTGAATTTTCGTTGAGATAGTTAAAAAAACACCTTATTTTTTAAAGTTTGAAATCTTGACTTCACTGGCACGCTTAAGTTTTTTGTACTAATCCACAAATACTGTATGGGGATTGGTCAACAATATCAAACCCTTCCTTTATTCCCTTTTCATACTTCTGTCTTGTGGGTGTTGAAAATGCCTTTTCTAAAGCATGTAGAGCACATTGAGCTTCTAGCTCCTCCTGAGAGCACTTAGTTGGCTTGGGTTTGCTGCTTTCTCTTGTTTTCTCATCGCTGTGTGTCTAGTTCAAGTGAGGCTTCATGTGTTCATCTCTGATGACAGTACTATCAACAGGATAAATAAAAGATGATTTTAAACTGTTCAGTGGTTTGTAGAACTTCCGGAAAATCCTCTTTTAACTTCTCCGAAAATATTTCCTTCCATAAGAGAACTCCAGGGTAATTTCTTGTATGAACCCTTGCAACCTGGGGCGGAATTCTGAAACTTTCTTAGACAAAATATTCACTAAGAATTCATGTTTTTTCTAAGTATTTTACTATAACTGTAATATTTTCTTAGTTTTTGTCTTAGAAACGTTCTTATTTCTTAGAATTTTCTAAGAGTTGCCGAATTTTACTAAGAAAGGTAGAAACCTCTACACCTGTCTAAAACTAAAAGAATTTTCTTAGAGAAATTTTGTATCAGCTATTTTGTGTTGATTTATAAAAACAAAGCTCAAATTTCACGTCAAACCATCACAGGTAAGTTCAATATAACATCGTTAAACAATGTTTACATTGTAAATGACGTTAAAGCAACTAATATGTAAATATTTAACGTAACATAAATATCCATCTCTCGTTTACAAGTGTACACACGCATTTAACATGTGGGAACAAATTCACCACAATATATGTTTACAGTTATTATCATCCTACAATTTATTACTTTGTCGAAACCTTCACTTTCCTATTATACAAAATACAAAACTGTATAGTGACGAAACCTCCTTAGAGACATTTCCGTCACAACAAATATGGCGGAGGTATCCGTTTGTTTACATCTTGGACAATTTTAAATGAACGTTTCCAATGTAAATAGAGACATAACGATTTAAAAGCACATCATCTCTTGTGCTTTCAAGTTAAATGCTCATACTTTTATCAAACTGTATGGATTTATAAATTGGTATCAATTCTTAAATTGGAGAAAGTGTAAGTTTTCACATGTCAATTTACTACCATTTTCACTACCGTTTGACTTGGCCCTGCAACCACTTCAAAGTATTGTGCATGGGAAGGTATTGCTCTGAAAATAGTTTGTTTCATGAAGCGTATATGTAAGCGCACATATAATTTTGCTAATAAAAAATCAATGAAGCATTATAGATAATTCTTGGTTATGCAGTTTTGTATGATTTTTTTTTGCACTTGTTTTTGTATGATGTTTCTAAGCAGGAAATAGATAAAACTGAACTTGTTTTATGATTGTGCATGTGTTTTCTGTAGTTTGTCTTGAATATTACATTAATGAGTATGAACATTAAATGCCTAATCATATATAAAAAGATAAAACAGTAGTATACTGTTCATCTGCATTTTACTTAAAAGATTATAAATAAGTGTCATACACAGCTGATAAAGACTCCAACTGACTGAAGCTGGAGTCAAGATTTTTTTGCAAACAACCTCCTTCTTAAATTAAAAAATTCATTCAAGAATTTATAGATGTGTGGTTAAAATTATATAATAACATTTATGAATTTATTCCAAACTTAAATCAGAGTTTTACTCTTGTATAATTTTAAACTTGCTACTATCAGTGTACGGTAATGACTTAATTCAAACAACTGAATTTTTGAAGGTGTATTGAAACATCATTACCAACAGGTTTTTACTTGACAGCAAAATTAAACAGTGGCTACATTGTTAAAAATGACATGATAAGTCTCAATTTTGTTGATACATGTACTTTACATGAAGAGGACTTTCATTTTCAAAGTGATATATAAGACATACATGTATATGAACAAAATACTGGGTACTCATTTCAGAGGTAAAGCATTACAAAGCATTACAATTTATAATATTCTTTTCCTTGTTATATAAATAATTTTTTTTTCATTTTGCAATTAATTGATGACTACCAGTCAGTGCACGGTCTCTCACGTAATCCGTGTAGATTATGTGAAGCTTGGCCACTAGGTTGAGCCACTTTTTTTCAAGCTTGTCAGCTGATCTCGTCTTGCTTGCTTTGACATTATACAGGTCTGACACTCTTGCCCACATCTTCTTTTTTGTTTGGCTTGTTATTCCTGTTATTAAATATATTTATTTCATTCATAAAACAATTAACATGCTATAAGCATTGATTCTATTGTTTAAAATGAAGCAAATAAATTGGTATGAAGATTTTGATGGTTATTATTATTATTATCTTCCATTTTTAAGTTCATGAGATTAGAGAATGGGAATGTGCACCTTTTTGGATCAGACTATACTTTTGATTATTGCAACTACTTTAAGCTAGGTTGAAATATTTGTATAAAGTTACTCGTTTAATAATGTACAGCAACAACTGTATGTTCAATGGTAAAATTGCAAAATCTGCTAGAAACATTTAACTATAATTTCAGGGCCAAAAAACTTCTTCACAAGGGGCATTTTTTTCTTCCGCTTAATCAAAAAGTACCTTTCCCATACAGAAATTTCTTTAAAATCATGCATTTTTCTCTAAATTTCCAATTTACGTCAGTATTTTTCATTCCCAAAAACCAGAAAAGTGTGTCTTTTTTCCCTGAAAAAAAGGCTGTGGCCCTTTTCCCAAAGTTGGTGTTTTGGGTCTGAATTTGGTTACCTTCAGTAAATCTGTGTTTAAGAAGTTCATGGTTGCTCAATCCGTTTAATCCACAATCTTCTGCCATCAAATTACAGAGGATAAGACAATCATCTAACGAAAATTTTTGCTCCCTTTCCTTTTTTACTTGTCGACATTGTTTTCGCTGATGACAGTTGTCGTCTGTTTACATTCAGTGTCAAATATTCTATTTTAGAAACGGGAATTCCTATTCGTGACGAAGTCGAATGGTTACACAATAACATAATTATGAAATAGATATAGAATCACATTATTCCAAACATACCATTATGCAACCATCCGTTTTCTTTTCAGACTTGACACCTTTATTGCTTTCGATTGAAGATTTTTTAGACACGTAACATTCTAACAATTGTTCCACATTCGCGCGAATAAAATTTGATGCACATTATAACTGTTACTCTACTCTGAACGTTTGAGCGATTTCATTATTATCGGCTTTAACACAAAGCAGATGGAATAACGTCCTATATACAATTAAAATAATGTGTTTGAAGCCTTAAAACACATTACACTCCCGTATTGGAATGACACACATTGTTCATCGAAGTTGCCATATGTTTTGCTTTGCAGTAGTAAACGCGCATGCGCACAACTGCAAAAAGCGCTGAATCTGTCAATAATACAAAAAATTTACAACGAAAATAGTTTTATTTTCTAAGAACGTTTTTTCTCTAAGAATGGTCTTAGAAAAATTCTAAGATGAAAATCTTAGACAAAAAACTTTCTTCGTGAAAAAAATTAAGAATTAGAAAATTCTATGTAAAATATCTAAGAAAGTTTCAGAATACCGCCCCTGGTGTCACAGCTGTTTTAGTGGGCCAGACACACCCTTAGAAGAGTTGGCTGCACACACTGTCAACAAGAAGCAAATTGGCCTTTCTTTTCAAGCATGTTTTTTTAAGTGTTCAAGAAATGCTTCATAAGCAACATTATCCAACCAGCCTTTCTTTGTGTCAACTATGTCACTGGCAGTTATTCCACCGGCAATGCATTGTAGACCCTAGGCCTTGACTCTGGATACACTAAAAATGGAGGTATCATGGTTCCATCAGCACAGCCACACTTTGCAATAAGGAGTCCCTTTATTAACTGCACCAATCATCAACTTTCTTCCTTGTCAGTTTTGCTCTTCTTGCTTCTAGTTGTGTCTCAATTCTCAGTTGAACAATATACAATATGTTTGTTCCTTTCCATAACTTTTCTATACCACTTACATGACAGTCTTCCATCAACAAAAGGTGTTTTCCTTTTTAGCCGGATTTTTTTCGAAAAAATCTCGGCTTATAGATTGATGTTGTCGGGCGGGCGGGCGGGCGGGGTGGCGGCGTGCTCGAAAATGTTAAAGTTCTTATTTCATGGTATAACTTTGGTATGCTTGGACCTAGAGTCTTCAAACTTGACATGAAGGTTGGCCAGGATTAACAGATGACCACTGGTCATTTCAAGGTCATTCATTTGAAGGTCAAGGTCACTGTGACCTTCAATATAAAAAATGTTAAAGTTCTTATAACTTTGGTATGCTTGGACCTAGAGTCTTGAAACTTGACATGAAGGTTGGCCATAACTAGTTAGTAACCACTGGTCATTTCAAGGTCATTCATTTGAAGGTCAAGGTCACTGTGACCTTGAATGTAAAAATGTTAGAGTTCTTATTTCATGGTATAACTTTGGTATGCTTGGACCTAGAGTCTTCAAACTTGACATGAAGGTTGGCCAGGATTAACAGATGACCACTGGTCATTTCAAGGTCATTCATTTGAAGGTGAAGGTCACTGTGACCTTCAATATAAAAATGTTAAAGTTGTTATAACTTTGGTATGCTTGGACCTAGAGCCTTGAAACTTGACATGAAGGTTGGCCAGAACTAGTAAGTAACCACTGGACATTTCAAGGTCATTCATTTGAAGGTCAAGGTCACTGTGACCTTGAATGTAAAAATGTTAAAGTTGTTATAACTTTGGTATGCTTGGACCTAGAGTCTTGAAACTTGACATGAAGGTTGGCCAGAACTAGTAAGTAACCACTGGACATTTCAAGGTCATTCATTTGAAGGTCAAGGTCACTGTGACCTTGAATGTAAAAATGTTAAAGTTCTTATTTCATGTTATAACTTTGGTATGCTTGTACCTAGAGTCTTCAAACTTGAAATAAAGATTGGCCAGTACTAGAAGATGACCACTGGTCATTTCAATGTCATTCATTTGAAGGTCAAGGTCACTGTGACCTTAAATGTTAAAATGTTAAAATTGTTATAACTTTGGTATGCTTGGACATAGAGTCTTCAAACTTGACATGAAGGTTTGCAAGCACACTGAGATGACCACTGGTCATTTCAAGGTCATTCATTCTAAGGTCAAGGTCACTGTGACCTTGAATGTAAAAATGTTAAAGTTCTTATAACTTTGGTAGGTAAAAATGTTAAAGTTCTTATTCCATGTTATAACTTTGGTATGCTTGTACCTAGAGTCTTCAAACTTGACATAAAGGTTGGCCAGTACTAGAAGATCACCACTGCTCATTTCAATGTCATTCAAAACATAACACAAGGTTTGCTCATGCCTTGAAAAGTACTTACATTTCATTTTGACCTTTGAACAATATTTCAGTAATTTAAGTATTGCATTGACAAAAACACGAAAGGTACTTTCCTGTCATTTAAATAAAAAATCCGGCTTCAATGCGGTCATCTCCGACCGCGGAACTCTTGTTTCTTTCTGCACCGTGCCTTGTACAAAGTCTAGAAAGTCTCCAGGCTTCAGACCCAAAGCTCTCTTTGCCATGTCTTTCAACCATATAGCCCTGGCTTCTTCCTGTTTCTTATTGAATGCAGGTGATGGCCCATTTCTGCTGACAAACAACCACCTTCGCAGAAACTTACTCACACTGAATGCTTTTCTGCTGCTTTCTTATGGGAGACTTCTACACCTCAACATCAAGGATGGCACTATTTACACATATCAGGGGTTCAGCGCAACACTGATCTAAATCAATGTTCATAGCTGGAGATATGCTTCCTGCCCCATATTTCTGGAAAAAATGTAAAAAAAAATTCTTTAAAACTATTAACAAGGTTTTTAGCTCACCTGTCACGAAGTGACATGGTGAGCTTATGTGACCGTGTGATGTCCGGCGTCCGTTGTGTGTGTGTGCGTCTGTCCGTCAACAATTTTTTTTTTTTTTGTCTTTTCGTCACACTTTGCGTTTAGGTTTCGAAAAATGCTCATAACTTCTATGTCCCTTGAGATATAACCTTCATATTTGGTATGCATGTGTATATGGACAGGGCCTTTCCATACACACACAATTTTTTTACCCCTGTGACCTTGACCTTGAACTTAGGGTCTGCGTTTAGGTTTCAAAATGTGCGTTTAGGTTTCGAAAAATGCTCATAACTTCTATGTCCCTTGAGATATAACCTTCATATTTGGTATGCATGTGTATATTGACAAGGCCTTTCCATACGCACACAATTATTTACCCATGTGACCTTGACCTTGAACTTGGGGCCCGCGTTTAGGTTTCGAAATCTGCGTTTAGGTTTCGAAAAATGCTCTAACTTCTATCAAAACGTTTATAGAGGGCATATGTCATCCTATGGTGACAGCTCTTGTTTTTAGCTCACTTGTTGCTCAGTTGAGCTTTTGTGACCGGTCTTTGTCCGTTGTCCGTCCGTCACATTTGTTCGTAAACACTCTAGAGGCCACATTTATTGTCTGATCTTCATGAAATTTGGTCAGAAGATTTTTCCCAATGATATCTCGATTGAGTTCGAAAAGCTTGTAAACACTGTAGAAGTCACATTTAAGGCCCATCTTCATGTAAATTTGTCTAAATGTTTGTCTTGATGATACGTTGGTTGAGTTCAAAAGTGGTTCCGGTCCGTTGAAAAACATGGCCGCCAGTGGGCGGGGCAGTTTTCCTTAAATGGCTAATGAGAAACCTTGTAAACACTCTAGAATTCACAATTTTGGCCCAATCATGAAAGTTAATCAAAACTTAAGTTTTATTGATATGTCGAACGAGTTCAAAAATGGTCCAGATCGGTGAAAAACATGGCCGCCAGTGGGCGAGGCATTTTTCTCTATATGTATATAGTGAAAACATGTGAACACTCTAGAAGTCACATTTTTGGCCCAATGTTCATGAAATTTGGTCAGAACATTTGATTCTTGATACGAGAGTTGAGTTGGAAAATGGTTCCAGTCAGTTGAATAACATGGCTGCCAGGAGGGGGAGGGCAGTTTTCTTATATTTATATAGTGAAAAAAAGCTTGTGAACACTCTAGAAGTCACCTTTTATGCCCAATCATCATGAAACTTGGTGAAAAGATTGGTTTAATATATATCTCAGATGAGTTTGCAAATGGTCCCGATAGGTCAATAAACATGGCTGCCAGGGGGGTGGGGCAGTGACTATATAGAGAGATACCTTGTGATTGAACACTATACAAGTCACATATTTTGCCTAATCATCGTTGAAATTCGTCAATACATTGGTTTTATTGATTTCTTGGACAAGTTGGAAAATGACCCCTCATCCAAGCTTTAGTGATGGATGAAGGGGCATTATTGGAAATAAAGCCTGAGGCTGAGCATGTATAATTTAGCATATCGTTCCGACGATATTTCTAATCGATCGCGATTTAAAGCATAAAAACAAATCGAGTATACCTCACTGCAACCGGAAGCGCTCTTCAATCGGAAGTCATAATTTACAGTAAAAATAATGTTTTGTTGCATTACTTCATAAAGGGTGGGAAATCCAGTGATTCCTTTTTAAACAAAATATATAATGTTCAAATGGGATGGGAATATACATGCTCAGCCTCAGGCTTTATTTCCAATAATGCCCCTTCATCCATCACTAAAGCTTGGATGAGGGGTCATTATTTTCCATAAAGCCTTCTGGCTTTCACATGTATAATTTAGCATCTTTAAAAAGCAACAAAACCATTCTTTCCATAGAATGATATATAATACAACACAAAAAATAAAAAGTGTAACAAATATCAATTCCAAATAAGTATTGTCTTCCACTCTTATATGAATGCACCATATCTGTTATAAAATGTATAACAAATTCAAAAGCATTATGTATAATACAAAACATATTTGATATTTGAACAACACAAAAGACCATGTCCATAATAAATATTGTGTCTAATCAACATGAGAACTCAAAACAGCTTGGGAGAATGAGACATTTTCATTTGTTAAAGCCTTTCGAAGATAAAATTTTCGAAAGTTTTTATCCGACTTCCAGTCTGCAGTGTCCAATATATTTTTTAAACTACATCCTCTACTAAATGCAGCCGAGGTGGATGCACTTCTATACGAATGTGACTTAAAGATTTCAGAATTGACACCCGACATAGTCAACACATCTTTCAACCATCTAGCAATGGTGCTAGAGGAAACTGGCTGAAAAGTTTTATATGATATAAAAAACTGTGACGATTTCCTAATCGTTTTAGTAACTCTAAGATAATGTAAAACAGTATGCATGACACATAATTCTTCTTTGTCATAATGATCTATTTTAAGCACAAATGCATCACCCATTTTAGTCGTTTTCAATAGTTTAGGAAATATTAACACAACTGCCTGTTGTTCCTTATACAAGTTATTAACATTCATAGAAACTAAAGTCTGTGCTCTTGGAGCTGTAGCCAGTGCAATCAGTGCTACCAATTTCAATGTCAACATTTTCAATGTCAGATTATTCAAAGGATAAGGAGACATTAAATATTTTAAAACAACTGATACATCCCACGTGAATCTATAACGCGGTACAGGTGGCTTACTATGAAAACAACCTTTAAGGTATCGTTTCAATAAGAAACAATTCTGACACCAAGAATTTCCGAAAAAAGGTAATGTCTGTAGAAGCATTGATTTGTGTGTGTTAAGAACTGAGTAAGATTTATTATTATACTTTAAATAATAAAGATAATCAACTACTTTAATTTCAGTCGTAATAAGGGGATTAACTTTCCTTCGTAAACACCAAAAATACCATCGTTTCCACGCCAGGTCATATTGCTTCCTAGTTCCAGGTCTCCATGACTGGATGATAGTGTTTGCAGTTTCTGGTAAAAGTCCTTGACTCTCAAGTGATTTCCGGATAAGACTGCTGCGCCCATGATGATCTTCTTTGCTAACGGATGCTCCTGTCCGTTGTGTGGCAGGGTGAGCAAGTCCCTGTGTTTTGGTAGCCTGACAGGAAAATCAGATAGAATAGTCATCATCATAGAAAACCATGTTTGAGACCTCCATATAGGAAAAACTACAATAGCTTTCTCTACTTTATCAGTTTTAATTTTATTGATTACTTTCCCTATAAGATTAAATGGGGGGAAAATATATGGAACTTCAGTTTTCCAACAAATACTAAATGCATTAGTATATGTTGATCCAGGTTCTGGAAACCAAGAGACAAATCTATCTATCTGCTTGTTAATTCTGGATGCAAAAAGATCTATTTTAGGTACAAAAAACTGAGAAGTAATTCTACAAAAAATATCTGCTTTTAACATCCATTCTGTTGCATCAGAAAAATTTCTTGAATAAAAATCAGCTGTATTTAAAACACCTGGGACATGAATAGCAGACAAATATACTTTCCTTTCAATACACCATTGCCAAATATCTGGCTAACAAATCCATAGAAATTGATGTTATGCCACCCATGTCATTAATATATTTTATTGCTGATATGTTATCAGATTGTATTTCTATGTGAACATTACAATGATGAACATACAATGATTGTAAAGCATAGAAAATTGCAAGTAATTCTAAATAATTAATTGATAGAGCAGATTCTTCAGGATTCCATCTGCCGTTAGAATATCTTTCAGTGTCTAACTCTTCACAACCCCATCCTTGCTTAGATGCGTCAGTCCGACATCTCGACTGAATCGAAAAAGGACGAATCCGTTTTCCATTTTTTAATCTTATATTCTCTATCCACCACAAAAGTTCCATTTTACTTTCATCAGATAAAATCATCTTTTGATTAAAATCTGTACTAGAATTCAAACCGAGAATTTTGTTTCTTTCCAAAGTCCTATAATGTAGGGGTGCCTCAAAAACTGCATAAAATGCATTAATAATCAATCCTATAAATGACGCCAATTCTCGTACAATAATTGTATTTTTACTATAAATATTTTGAGCGTACAAAATAATCTTTTGTAACTTTTCTTTTGTGAGGAAAACCATGAATTGAACACTGTCAATAATAAATCCAAAAAAGACCATCCTTTGTGTAGGGATCAGAACCGATTTTGAATGGTTAATGGTATAACCTAATTTCTGCAAAGTGTCAATCATTATTAGTGTGTTAGCCTTACAAACAGCTTGATTCAGGTTCATATTTAACGAATCATCAATGTAGTATGAACAGCGTATGCCTAACTGTCGAAAATAGGAATACACTGGTTTTAAAATTTTTGTAAAAATATATGGGGCAGATGCCAATCCGAACGGAAGACAACTGAACGAGTACAACACTTCGTTCCAATAAAATTTAAGATATTTCTGGCTTTCTTTATGAATTGGTATAGAATAATATGCTTGTTCCATGTCTGCTGATGTCATGAAATCATTTTCTTGTAATAAATCCAAAACAACATTAAATGTTTCTTGTTTGAAATGATGGTAAGTTACAAACTCATTCAAGGCTTTCAGATTAATTACTGGTCTAAATTTACCACCAGGTTTTGGTACAATGAATATATTTGATATGAACTCATTTGGTTCTGATATGGATACCTTTATGGCACCTATTTCCAATAATTTTTTAATTTCAGTATCTATTATAAATCGCTGTTCATTATTAAATTTAATACTATTTGGAAGTTTTTTCTGAACAGGCTGTTTGTAAAATTCAATGGAATAACCATTGACAACATCTAGTATCCATGGGTCAGTGGTTAGTTTTTCCCAACTTTCAAAACAATTTTTAAGTTTACCGACCGAGGAATCTACTTGTCGTTTGGGTAAGCTGAAGTAGCTCCTACCCGGCCTGCTCTGGCCCTGAAAGGTCTTGAGAAATTTCCTCTCTGTACAGGATATGGCTGGAATCTATAATTCCCAGAATATCCTCTGCGAAATGGTCTTTTGGTTCCACGTCCCCGCCATGGTTTGTAGGACCCATACTGGGAATCCTTAGCAATATATGCCATCGAGTCACATGATTTAATTTCCTTGGACACATCATCGCCAAACAGATTCTTTGTAATAGGCATTGATATATTACACAGTCCAAAGTATTTCTTTTTTAAATGAGAACGAATGCTGTAGCGCCTCTTTACTGAAATATTGTACTGTACTTGACCAAGCAATGTAAGTGTGTCCGACAAAAGGGTTTTTGTTCCCTGATTTAATGCAGCCGATTTCAGATTTTCAGCTAATTTGATTACCGGTACCATGGCTGTGGCAACAATATTCTGAATTTAAGCCAAACCTCTGTCTTGTGTGTGCACTCTTTTATCTAATATTTTCCAGATTTCAGGATTAACAAGTGGTGGTCCAGCCATATCAACATTTTCAGGAATCTTATATTTCTTTGCAATGTCCTCTATATCGCACTGAGAAGTGCATGCCACATTAATCAATTTTGCTAAAGATCTAGCAATGGGTTTATCCGTTTCTAAAGCCTTCAATTTAGGAGGCTGCCAATTTTCATCCTCAGAAGTAACTGAGCCAAACAGTTCTTCTTCAATATTCTTAGACCTAGAAGGTCCTGGAGTTTCAGTGTCTGAAACATCCTCTGAATTTATTTGCACATGTAAATTTGGCCGATCCACCTCTTGATAAGAATATTCATCAAATGTATCATAATAGTGGGGGTCAACATCTGGAATACCCAGTTTCTGTCTTAATTTTACAATATCTTCCTTTGAGAGCTGATTTATGTCAATAGAAGATAATGGCAACTTTTTTGACTTGTTTGTAGGTGTCTGATTACGACTAACTGGTTTTGAGGCCTTTTTGACAACAGACTTAACTTTCTTTTTTCCCTAAACGGGACTTTTTCCACGTTTCTCTTTAGTAGTCACGGTGGAAACCTCAACCATAGAAGCAACATATGAGGTATCAACGATATCACCAGATTCGAAACCGGAAAACTCCGAGTCTCCGTTCACATCCGATAAGTCGAGAACATCGTTCTCAACAGAGCTCATTTTTACCAATTATAAACAAATATAAGAATACTTGCCTATAAATAAATATTTATAAACAAGGACAGCGTCCTTGTGAGCCCTTTTCTGTATACTAAACATAAAATATTCTAAGTTAAAACACGTGTTTGAAAAAAGCACTAAAAAATCGTGCCTACCTTGTCGATCGCCGAAACAATTATGACTTCCGATTGAAGAGCGCTTCCGGTTGCAGTGAGGTATACTCGATTTGTTTTTATGCTTTAAATCGCGATCGATTAGAAATATCGTCGGAACGATATGCTAAATTATACATGTGAAAGCCAGAAGGCTTTATGGAAAATAATGGCTCAGATCGGTGAAACACACTTTTTAGCTCACCTGATTGCTCAGGTGAGGTTTTAGTATTGGTCTTTGTCTGCTGTCCGTTTGTTTGTAAACACTCTAGCATTCACATTTCTCATGCATTCTTTATCAAAGTTGCTGAAAGATCTCAGTCAAGTTTGATGATGAGCAAAATCACATGATTAATGCCATAATTATTGCCCTTAGATTGTCCAAATTTTCATTATATTATGCAAAATCCTTGTAAGCAAAGTTTGATGTTTGGTAAGGGGGGTTAACTCAAAATATAGGTCACCATTTCAAATCTTACAAAAACAAAAACACTCCCTACGCCAGAGTTTTGGTTCAATAATGATGGAACTTGACCAGGATGTTTGTCTGGTCAATATCTAGGTCAAGTTTGAAATTAGGTAAAGATTGAATGAACCGACTCCTTTCAGGTGAGCGAACTAGGGCCATCTTGGCCCTCTCATGATTTGACTTAGTTGGCCTAGTAACCTAGTTTTGGACAAAAGTGACCTAATTTCTAACTTCTCAATATATCACTAATATAATTATTGTGACAGATTAAGGAAGATTGGGACTTAATAGTAGTACCCAAGTGTGTTGACACTAGAAAAGACAGTCAAAGGGCAATGACCAAAAGCTAAACTTAGACATTTTGTGCTCAGGTGAGCTAAAACATCATTCATGGAAGCCTAAAACTTGCAGTGGAAAGGCCACAGGTTCAATCTTGGATATGGTCTACTTTGATCAATGTGAGAAACTACTGGGATTCTTTTAAACCATTTTGCAGTGCTTTCGAACAACTCAATATTAGTTAGCATATATACCGGTGTAAGGTATGTAATTACCCAGAAGAAACTTTAAGCCGCATACCTTTTCCTCTGACTTTGAAATGAAATACATGTTAATCAATACATATAGATGCAATTTGAAAGTGTGCAAAATTGTCATTAAATCTATAGCCTTCTTAGCAAGTAATTTATTATTTTTCAAACAGTACAGCTTTTAAAACAGAAAGTAGCATTTCTAGATGTATACGTGCATTACGACAAACGCGATTATTTTTAAGTTTTAAAGTGCAAAAAAAGACGAATTTATATCTTGTAACCACCAGATATATTTTAATTGGCATAGATAAAATATGTTTCTTATTTATACTTAATTTAACTATGCCAAATAATATGTGTGGCTTTAATTTAAAGCATTTCATACCCTTCTCAGCTGGTTTGCTGCCTGAACTAGGGCTCCCACGGGTCATAAAATGTCTTCGGGTTTTTCAAAGTACAGGTAATTTTGGGTCAGGCCAAGTATTTAAAAGATTAATTAAAAAAAAATGTAAACTACAATAAAACATTAATTTTCCTTTAAGTTAAACATGTCAGATACATTAAAAAAATGAGTGAAATGAGACTTATTTACTGCACAAAAAAGTATTCTTTATGTGGAATTACCACATTCTTTATAGTAATAAATGAATTTATTGTAAACTGTGATTGATAAAACCTCAATTAATGGATATATAAAGAAAAAGTTCAGCAAAATAAACGGCAAATAAAATATAATAACCCTTTCAAGCAAAAAAACACTGCTATGGTATGCTTTCTCTTGAAGAATATAGGTGTATCTGTTAGAATCAAAATGACTAGAACAAATAGAGAATTCACAGATCATGGGAATAGATATGTTATTTTGATATGTTATAACCAGATTTAACATATTATTTTCTTTAAATTAGGCAATCACATTAAAAGGCTAAAATGCACAATGTAGACTGCTTAAAAACCAAAGTTTGCATCTTTGTCTACTATAATTGTGAAAAATGTAACTAGATGTATAAAATTGTAAACAAAGTCTTATCTCACGATAGCAAGACTTAATTAAGACATCTATAAGATGGAAAATGACTGGAGACTAGAAAACTGGAAAGTAAACATAATTATAAACAATTATAACAAAACTTCAGCGTAAACGATTCTATACAAGTCAAATTACTACCTGTTAGTTCTTTTTCAAATACAGCAACATATCAACATTTTCACTTTTCAAGCAGGATATTTGCGTGCAACTAAAGTTGCTCGAGTCACTAAATACTTCTTGGCGATGGGTGCTAATTGTGGGTATTTCCCTTGGAATTCCACCATTGAAGTGGATTTTTGTCCAATTTAATACTTGGTTCAGCACGCTAACAATTCAGTTCAGTTTACTTTATCAGAATCAGGCTCGCACAACGCTTAGAAAAGATGTCACCAAACAGTTAAGTCAGTGCAGATTATATAGATTAGTCACTGAATATTCTATAAATTTCTAACTTATGTAACTTCTAACTTCACTCTCGTATGATATGAAATTACTGAGGGTGTATATCATATCCCATACACCATCAGTTACTAACAGCGTAACTAATAACATATGCTGCATTGTCTGTTGTTATGTTGGGCTTTAGGCTTTCTTTAATTAAGCCCCATTCTTTCAGTGCACAATTCAAAACTTCAGACAGGTTCTAAGCTGTGTGGCTGACAGAAGTTTCAGGTGTTTGCAGCACAAATGAGGTCATTTAAAGTTTTCATTTAGGCAGTGCACTGTAATGGTGATATAGCTGTCCGTGGAAGGACTGGAACACCCATCTGTTGTTGTGGCAAGTGCTGATGCATCTTTGATGTATTTCAACACATTTGACTTAGTCCCATCGTACAAATTTGGGATTACTTGCTGACTGAAATGAGACGCAGAAGGTACAACATACCCTGGCTGAAGTTCTTAAAGAATATTCCAAAAACCTTCATTGGACACTACACTAATTGGCTTTAAGTTCTTGACAGTAAATTTTGCAATAGCACAAGGAAATTTGCTTGCTTTTTGGGTGGATATTTGTGGCTGATTTTCACTACTTTTATCAAGTGTGGATTGACACCATTGTTTTTTCATTGGCATCCTTTGCACTTGTTTTCAGAAGCTTTGGATGATCATTTGCAAACCATTGTTTTATTAGATTGAGAGGTTTAACATGGGGGTGTTTTCTTTCCAAGTGTCTTCTAAAGTTTGAAGTAGAAACACTTATGTATATAATTTCAATTTTACAAACAGTCATGCCTTTGTTTGTAATGTCCTTTCCGTTTTCGGATTTAAAATTGAAATACACTCATACGATACTGGCAAATTTAACCCCTTAGGTGCTTCTATAGTTTTCATTCCTAGTTTTCATTCCTCTTTATTCAGTTGGTAAAGATTGAGAAAATACTGAGTGTCATGAGATAAGTGAATACAGTGCAGATCTGGGAAAGTAGCACTGTAAAATATTCTGTCCCAAAATTTAGAGTCATTAATGATAGACAATAACGCGCATGTCCAAAAATGAGGAGTCACGAAAAATAATAATTTTGGCCAAAAAGGGGGTTGTCGGTAAACTTAGTGTCCGAAAACTTAGAGTATTTACGGTTCTGTCTGTGATCTTGTTTATAAACAAAAGTAATATTTACACCCTTAAGAGTATAATATGTCACGTAATTATGTATCGTTCGTGGAAAACACACAGTAACAACTAAAGTTCATTTCTTTTTCATCGAGATTTATTTCTGTTAAATAATTTATAACACAACGCTTCTAATGTTCATGAAGTACAATTTTACATCGCGGTGGCCGACATGGCCACCACGTCAAGAAAGCGTGACTACTCTACTCGATTGTCAAACTTAGGACTCCCTTCATACAACGCAGATGCCAATTTATACAATAATGGACAAATAAATTGGGCGACGGCTGTCTGGATGATTGACTTTAACATGAGTTGAATTACCTGATACGGGATGGCTTTATGTGTGACTTACATATCTTGTGCATATATATGCCAATAATTAAGCGAGACCACGTTTGTTTAACTGCATATATAAAAGTTCACCTGTCATTTAACATGAAAATATACACAAATTAACAGTGCTGCATGTGCTTACCATAGACATAACTAATTAGTGAACCCCGCTATGGGCAATAACTTGGTGCATTTTTCTCGTCTAATTTGACGACGACATATGATGCCCATTTATGCATTTCTTCATGAAGACAGATATTATGTATTCAGTTACACCGAACAAGGAATATACATGAAATACACCAATTATGCGACACACCTCATTTTCATTAAAGAAAGATTTTATATTTTATGATTTAAAATCTTTAGAAAGATCAAATCCTGAATGACAAGTGTCTTACAATATCATGTATCAATGTTAAATGACGTTGATCGATTGTCCACGTAACACTACAGGCGTTGTTTGACTAGTGACCTCCTGTGCTGTCCATTCGAAGTAGGTATTGCCCGGGTTGAATATGTACCTGTTGCTGTCAAGTAGATGTCTTGGTTTGTTGTTTTCTGTCTATGTTGATTCATGGGTGATGTTATCTACCATTGCTGTCGTGAAGAAGCTCTATCTATCGCCAAGCTGTGTAGGCAAATCGCACGTGGTCGGTTGCACTCATCTGCGTATCAAGGTTCACATCGAGGCTGGATATGTCATCGTGGTTTCTGTTGTTTTTGTCGCTGAACCAGCCGTCATCACGTCGTTGTTTCTGTTGTTGAATCCATCGTGATGTTGTCTCTGGATATGGTGTTGATGCGTACCGCGTTGCTTATCAATTGTGACGTCTGTTAAAACCTTTGTGATCGCATTGTTGTTTCTGTTGTTGTTGATTGTACGTTTGTTGATGGTCCCAGCGTCTTCGTTTCTCTCGGGACATTAAGATCTTCTATTGGCCATAATGCTCACGAGGTATTAACTATAGCAGTGTTCTCCTTGATGTCTTAGGCCTCGGAAGTATCATTCCAAATGCGTTATCTACGCACGTCAAACAGTTGAACGGCTGCATCTACTCTATAGTGTTTAACGTCACAAGTATTGTGTCCAGTGTTGCGTCACTTGTTGTCCTTCGAAATCTTCTGGCGTTGGTCTTCTTTTAGCGATAGAAGCAGGTATTCACTTTGAGAGTAAACGCCGTGATGTTCCATTCTAATTATGTTGTTTGTTTCTTCTATTCGTTGTGGAAGGCGTTGTCTCGCGAAGTCGCTCTTCTTCGGCGTTGTCTTCAAATCTCGATATTTTTATCTGCGTCGTGGTGATACAAGTATCAGTTGTTCAAAATCATGGCAAACATTTATAAATATCCCCTTAGTTATTGTAAAATATCGTCATGACAACTTACTGTGATATCTTATTCAAAAAAATAAATTCTTTACAACGAAAAAATATTAGTCAATTCCTCAAAACATACTTCGGATAAGTACATGACAGTTTGACATCTGACAAGCCATTTACTTAATATGACTTGTGTACCGCCTTAGGCATAATATCATTACTATTTCGACTATTTGGTATTTTGTCATTTTACGCACGTGCAGCCAGTAAATTTTTGACAGGCGCGCGCCACTTTATTGACCTAGAGTAATGGGTAATGATAGACGTACCTGTTCATATCATGGTTTCATAAACCTCGTCTTTATCACTATAGTTTTGCCGTTGGGCATAGATTTATTGACATGTTTGACCTGTGCACTTGTAAAAATGCGCAAATATGACAAGGCAGACTTTTATATATATGCATTCATAATATAAGAACACGTATCGGTATACTTCAAAATTCAGGTCTTTGCTCCTTATCGAACTACTCAAATAATTCTTATGCGACATCGCATCTTCTGTCCATAGCGTAATTTGCTTCGATGGCACAGGGATAAATTCTCTTACTCATGAGGACGCTAAGGTTATCAGAACCTCGGGCTCGGTATGTCCGAACGCTGATCAGTCAGCCGTGCTCATAAAATATAATTGTAACCCTTAAACAATTATATTAGAAATTTAATGCGTACATATCGTTATATTTTAACTGCGCTATACGCGTCAGATCGCATTAAATTCTTACTTAAAATTACTCAAGACCTTCATTATTACCGATATCCTACATATATTTGCATCAACACAATGACGTATATACATATTTACATAAAAAATTTTTTAAGTGTCTGTCCTATTCATATTCGCAATTACCATTACTGTTCTTATTTCCTATTTTCTATCTTTTACAATTCGGAAAACTATTTTTAAATTTCCCAATAATTTTATTTATTCGTCCTCTTGAATTTTCTTTATCATTCTAATAAACAAAACCCGCCTTATTTTCTTTATTGAAATAATAAACAAAACTGTCTTAAATAATCTAAATTCCTAAATTCTTAATTCTGCCAATGTTAAATACTAGGTAAATTCTTTGAATATTTGTATCATCTCCGAGTTTTTTCTCTTATGTTAACAAATAAAACCACCGCCAAAGTTTCTTTATTAAAATAATAAACAAAACTATATAAGATATTATTATTTCCTTGTACGTTTTAATTAAATGGAATTTTACAAAAAATACAAACAATTTAAAATGGATTTGTGAGCAAAAAAAACGCACGTTCGTATAAAATCTATATTATAATCATACACAATTTATATAAAATTCTTTAAATATTCTCAATGATTTGTTCGCCTCTAATTTCATTATTTCTATAACTCAGAAAATTCTAGAAATTTAAATTACTTTCTTTTTTATTTATTTTATTCTTAATTTCCCGATATTTTAGAAAAACTACAGATCAATGAAAAACTGTATGTTTTTGATACTTGCATAATTTCTTCGTACATGATTAATTATTTCTTTAAACACTTAACTTCGTAAAATTCTTTAAAACGCTTCTGAAAAAGTTCGTTGTCATGACGCTTTTGTTTTACGTTTTATTTCTTACTTTATAAAATTTGACATAAAACCCTGTTTGCCATAATTTATGAAAACACTGACCGTTTTCCATGTTGCGTTGTTTTTTCACGTTGGCCTGTGATTCCGTATAGTGTTGTTTGTACTCCGTTTTCCATGTCGCGTTGGTTTTGTCCTTGTTGGTCGTTTAAATGAGTGGCACTTCTGGTTCATCCTGGTCACGGCACCATAAAATGTACTGTGTCACGTAATTATGTATCGTTCGTGGAAAACACACAGTAACAACTAAAGTTCATTTCTTTTTCATCGAGATTTATTTCTGTTAAATAATTTATAACACAACGCTTCTAATGTTCATGAAGTACAATTTTACATCGCGGTGGCCACCACATCAAGAAAGCGTGATTACTCTACTCGATTGTCAAACTTAGGACTCCCTTCATACAACGCAGATGCCAATTTATACAATAATGGACAAATAAATTGGGTGACGGCTGTCTGGATGATTGACTTTAACATGAGTTGAATTACCTGATACGGGATGGCTTTATGTGTGACTTACATATCTTGTGCATATATATGCCAATAATTAAGCGAGACCACGTTTGTTTAACTGCATATATAAAAGTTCACCTGTCATTTAACATGAAAATATACACAAATTAACAGTGCTGCATGTGCTTACCATAGACATAACTAATTAGTGAACCCAGCCATGGGCAATAACTTGGTGCATTTTTCTCGTCTAATTTGACGACGACATATGATGCCCATTTATGCATTTCTTCATGAAGACAGATATTATGTATTCAGTTACACCGAACAAGGAATATACATGAAATACACCAATTATGCGACACATATATAGAGGAAATGAGTATGTTTTTGTAGAATATTGTAATCCAGAGTTCAGGGGGAAGATTAAAACTATATATATGTATTTTAGATATTTAATTAGTTCACCATTGATCATAAACGTTATAACGTGATACTGAAGTTACTCTTGAGGAAAGAGATTCCGCAATCTGGAAATAATGATAATACATTATTTAATATAATGCATAATACACGACTAGATAAAACATGAATGCTACAGTACAGCCAATGCGGAACAAACATTATCCGCGGCTACGCCACGGCAAGATTATTAGTACGCGGTGGCCGAATCGTGTGTACACGCAGCGAGTCGCTACGGCACTCGGCATCGCTCTGCGCAACGACGCCGAGTCTGTATCAACATCGCGTACTTTCACGGTGTGAATCTGCCGCATACGTACGCGGCGAATCAAGTGAATAGATATACATCTACATGTTCATTTGTGTAGCATAGAAACCTAAATTTACGCCACTTTCATAGTTATTAGTTTCATGTTATAAAGTGATATCATGGGCATCGTACAGTTTATAGCTGCCTATCGCAACCGTTGTTTATTGTTTGTGTTTTCACTTATATTTGTTAATGCTGCATCAACATACTAAAACAGTATCCAGGAAAGAGGAAAATAATGCATTTGAATATCAACCGTACTTTGACAACTGACGACAGAAATTATTCGATTTACAATGTAAATCTAGGTTAAGTGCAGATTTGTTCATACGACACAAAGACACTATTTTGTTTTGCGGATCCTTTTGTTTAAGAGGACTGGATGAGTCATGTATGATATCGACTATAATAAATTTTTTTATAAACAACTGGTAGCAAAATGTGTTGCAGATAATTTCAACAAACTATTTTAACCTGTTAAAGGGATCTTTTCACGCTTTGGTAAATTGACAAAAATGAAAAAAGTTGTTTCAGATTCGCAAATTTTCGTTATAGTTATGATATTTGTGAGGAAACAGTAATACTGAACATTCACCATGGTCTAATATAGCCATTATATGCATCTTTTGACGATTTTAAAACCTAAAAATTATAAAGCGTTGCAACGCGAAACGATTGAATAATTTGGAGAGTTCTGTTTTTGTCGTTAAATTTTGTGTAACTACGAAGATTGCTTATATAAGGTATAAAATACATCATGTATATGTACACGGCGGAATAGCTCAGTAGGCTAAAGCGTTTTTACTTCAGGACTCTGGCAGGACTGCAGGGGTCACTGGTTCGAAACCTGGTCCGGGCAATGTTCTTTTCCTTTTTTTAATTTTATTCTTGATTTTTTACTGGAGCTTTTACGATCCAATGTTTACATTTATCGATATAAAGCATTTAATGAATAAGTTAAAAAATGCCAAAATCTGTGAAAAGGCCCCTTTAATTCTTTTCAGCTCAGTTCAACAGTAAAATATGCCCATAATATTACTTTAATAAGCGGATTTGATTTTTATATGATGCTTTACAGAATATTTATATAATATCACGTCTTTAAATATATCAATATTTATTCTAAATGAAGCATTTAATTAGATATTTGCAAAATATAATGGTTACCGCTCCTATATACACACAATGTAGCGTTTATGTGTTTGTATGTACATGTACATGTAGTAACATATTTTTATTCTTGTTTCAGTGTAAGGCTGTTTTATTAAGCAGTGTTACAAGGACAGAGTAAGTCGGAAGTAAATTATAACGTGTGTGGTAACCGCTTCTAAACACGATGTAGCGTTACCGGTAATTTGTTATTAACATATTTGTATTTCATTTTCAGTGTTTGGCTGTTTTATTCAAGCAGTGTTACAGGGACAACGGAAGTCGGAAGTAAATGGCAAAAATCTTTATTACAAATAGCTATTGTTATTTGATTGCATAAATCATAACACATTATCAACATACTTAATTTTATATTGAAATAGCGTTTTTTTATGTTTGTGTTTCAGGAGCTTTATCAATTATTTTACATCTATGATCAGTCTGATTTTTCGACCAATAACACAATTTGCATACATTTAATATTCAATAATGTCACACAGTACACATTTCCATGTTCTGGGTTGATTTACATATTAAAAAACGACAGCTGGCCCAGTCCTTCCTCAAGCAAACGTTCTGTTCCTTGCTGATTTTTCTTTTCTTTTCTCCTCAGGCGCTCATTGATGCGCAGGACTACGGCCGTCCAACCCGACATGGATCTTGCGTCCGGGTAGAAAAACTTCGTCATATTTTCTATGTAAGCCTTCCTGGAGGCATCCAGCACCTGTTTCCTGGCCGCCCCATTCCAGTTAAACAGCAGCCGAAGTTTGTCAATGCCAAACAACTCTTGGAACACGTGCGGAAGGAGTAGACAGGCAAAATGGGCCTCATTGTTTGCCTCCCTGTTTATGGCGTCCACTATCGCCTTGTCAACAAGGCTGGTTTCAGGCATCTGATTTTCCTGGTCTGGGTCGGGCAGTATAGGCTGCAGAGGATGCAGAGGCTATAGAGGCTGCAGAGGCTGTCGACTGGCCAACAACACCTCAAACCGCTCCACTGCCGCTTCCAGTTTGGTTAAGCGCTTTCCCATGCTGATCATGGCTCTCGCCTGATCCGCCATGTATGCCTCCATGCGGTTTAGCAGCACAAGAATATGTGCCACGCTGCCGGGTTCCATTGTTGCACTTACTCTTCTGGCAGACGTGGGTCTAGTGATGATTGGCCTGGAGATGGCTGGTGTTGCTGGTCTCGTGTCTGTGGCGATGGCTGGTGTTGCTGGTCTCGTGTCCGTGGCGATGGCTGGTGTTGCTGGTCTCGTGTCCATGGTGATGGCTGGGGTTGCTGGTCTCGTCGTATCTGTGGCGTTGGTTGGCGTTGTTTGTCTTGAAGTTCTTGGTGTGGTGTTGGTTGGCTTCGCTTGTCTCGAAGTTGTTGTGGCGCTGGTTGGCATTGCGGCTATACAGGTGGTAGCCGGGGCGACAGGTGATGTTGTTTGTGCAGATGTTGTTGGTTGTGGGTCGTCCCTTGGCGAGCCAACAGACACCAATACGGCTCTTTTCTTGGTGACCTTAGTGATTTTGGCGACGGCCTTCCGTTTTCTCGTCCGGGAAGACAAAGTGGTAATCCGTGTTGTCATTTCTTGTTCCATTGCATCCTTCTTTCCCTGTGCTAGCGCAGATGCAAGCCCAACCTGCTTCCCGCTTCCCCACTGCACAGTGTACACTCCGTTGAGCTCAATCTGTTAATAATAAAAGTAATACACATAAGAACTGGAACAAGTGACTGAGTGCACGTTCAATATCAAAAGCAGTTTTTAGGGCCTAAATCCTGAATTCAGGAATAATCCTGAACTTTATTTACTCACATGGTTTAGTGTTTACGCAACATAATTTATAATTGAAAGTCTACTTACAATACATGTAGTAACTTAGAAAACAGTTATTAAAATGATAACAAAGATGTTGTAAGATGCAATAATGGAGTTCTGACACAACCTTTTTAAAAAAAGAGATAAAGGTTGCGATTATTAATAAGTATTGTATCAATTACAACAGCGACAAGTAGCAGCGCCTGAAATTGGAAATGACGGATTTTGCCAAGTCAGGTACGTTAAGCATTACATTTTACAATCTGATGCCACACAGAACTCCCAAGCTTCAATAAATATTTTCTTCTTTTCTACAGTTTAATAATGCATGCGCATAGCGGGATACTTTTATACAATGTATTCATATTGTTTTACTTCTACGATTTTCCCGGGTGCGCGGTTAATGTTGCAGTGAAACACTTTATTATTTAACATGCTTTGAAGAAATCAGTATAGCTAACATAAAACATTTTGCATTTGTATATCAACCGTACTTTCGTTTTTCCCAACTTACGACAGAAAATATTCGATTTACAATGTGAATTTAGTTTTAGTGCAGATTCGTTCAAACGACACAAAGACACTATTTTGTTTTACGGATCATTTCTGCTTAGAAGAATGTACAGTCATAAAAAATATCTAATTTTATAAACAGCCAGTAGCAAGATGAGTTGCAGCTAATTGTCAGTAACCACATTTTCACTAACTAGTGTGACCTGTTTATTCTTTTCAGTTCAATTCAACAGTGAAAAATGCCCATAATATCACTTCAATATAAAATAATAATGAGACGGAGCAGTTAATAGACGCACACAAAGTAACTTAAACTACTTAAGCCGATTCTAAAAATGACAAAGATAAATAATGATTGAAATTGAATTAATACATGCCCTTGATTATCGTATTTTGTTTTGATGACTTCGATTTTTGTTAAATTTTCAGGATTACTACAATTTGTCTATAAACGGGAATGCACTCACTAAAAACACAACAGCACACTTTTTTATTTAACTATGTTATATGTACGCATCGACTTGGCGTCATGTCGTGGATCGAGGCTTGCCTCGGCATGCCGCAGCGGAAAGATGCAAAGCTTCGCGGTGAAATTCAACTTGCTGCCGCATACTGACGCGGCTTCAACAGCTGATGCGGCATCGACTTATTTCACCTTGCCGCTGCGGATCGCGAAATATGTTTGTTCTGCCTTGGCTGTACTGTAGTTCAATCTAGTGGCCATATTGACATTAACATAGCAGATATGGAAAAATACAATTTCACATAAAATGCATCTTCTATAAATATGAACATTACAGAACATGCAGCATACAATAACATTACACAGAAATACATAAAACAGATAACATTTGCAATGAACATCATTACATAATCACGTACACAACTCATACGGCTCATGCACTTACCAAAATGTGGTTCTGAATACTATCTCTTCACTCACACAATCCAATCATGCCTCGTTCGTCCATTGGTGAAACTGTAAGTGGATTACGTGATACAGTACAAACAAAGAATAGTGATAAAATGTTAAAATAGCAACTATACCAAAGTTCAAAAACTACAACTTTAGGTCGAAAAATAAGAGAATTACTCGTATAAGAAATACGGCAAACTGTGACAAATGAACCAAGTAAGTAGACAAATACTTGAACATACCTGTTTACAAAAGAAGATAAAACTAATGAATTCTGTACGTGAAATAAATGCCTTAAGAATGCGTCTTCCCACTCTGAACTCTGTGGTCAATGTGATTTGTACATCACTACACTCCTCGATGATACCTACACAAGTTACCAATCAATTTAAACTAACAACAAATTTAAACTAACAATAGAAATGATCGCTCGAACGTAGAAACCGGTCTCGTATCATTTAAAGGTGGAGTTGACTCGACCAACATAATTATTCTAAAGAATGGTAAAATACGATATGGTCACAATATTTCAATAAAAAAACAAACATGTACTAAGACATTGAACATAAGTTTTAAATTATATGTATTGTGTGTGAGTCCTCCTTTCTGTATATGGTAAAGGAATAACGTATGATTTAAAAGCTGTTTCAATATGTATTTCTTTGTTTGTCACTGATTATACCTGCTATGCTAATTGTTAAGTCTTTGTACGTGACGCTGTCTATAATTATATAGATAACATATGATTTAAAAGCTGTTTCAATATGTATTTCTTTGTTTGTCACTAATTATATATATATATATATATATATATATATATATATATATATATATATATAAAGCGTATGAATTTAGATGTGTTGCATATGTATTTATATGTATATCTGTTTCCAGTCTCGTAATGAAATGTGTTGGGAAAAAAATTAAACCATCTATTATAGTAGCATAAACCTGTACCTGTCAATATTATAACAGATTTGATGTTTCATTTTTATTTCCAAACAAAGCAAAGTTTATTTTTATATCAAACATGAGGAGCGCCAATTTCCAGAAATTTTAGCGGAAATTATAATTATAAGTCACAATTGTTCATACATTATTAAATTTAGTTAATAAAGATTTTATAACTAGCATAATTAGTAGCTACTAATAGCTTGAATTCTTTTTAAAACCAAATTGAAAAAAATTACCTAGATAAGTGATGTAATGCATTGATGTTTTCATGCTTCTGTAAATAAACTGTGTTCAGGGAATGACAGACTTGGATATCCGGCCAGGTGTTATAGTGGTGTGTACCCATGTAAGAGTGGTGTGTAACTCTGAACACATCCGTTCATCACATGACCCCCGGTCCTTCCACTTGACCTCCACAGCAGAATCACAGGTATGATGTGTCACAAGTGTACTTTGTTTTCAGAAATTTATTCCTGAAAGTAAGTGGTTAATGTTTTGGTTTTGCTTAAACAATATTGATACAACATGGAAGTTTTGTATTGCATTGTGTCCTTAATGATTAAAATAGTTTGTTCCCTTTTGATCACCCTCTGAACACCGGTTTCAAAGTGTGGTGTTATCAAAGCTTTGTTGCAAAAATCCATGACAAGTTCATGAATCGTATTTACACAATATAAAATACATGGATAAATTTGATGCTTATTTGTCTGTAACAAAAGGTTGACAATATTTGTTTCTTCACTTCAGATCAGTATTTTAAATGATGATCTTAAAGAACAGTTGAAAGACGAGGAAATCATCTCCAATCTTGAGCAGTGGTCTCACACCCAGGACTGTCAGCATGCCATGTCACAGGCTCTTGTGGGCGGATACCTGGCGTGTCCCACCCTGCCTGGTACTCTGGATGGTCTGAAGTCTTTCTTCAAGGAATGGCAGGTAGCACAATTGGTCTCCTCAGGTCTGCCCACAAATGCTGTCGTGAAGATAAAGAGAATACATCGTTGGTGATGAGATGGAGAAAGTTTATCCAGTGAGGCTTAGAAAAAGAAAATAGGGTGAGCTTTACCGAGCCCTATTTTTCTTTTTCAGCCGGACCAGATAAACTTTCTCCATCTAGGCATCATCCATGTATTCCATTTATCCTGCTTCATGTCGTTGACACATTTTATCAAAGACAAATGATTCATTGACATAACAATACAATTATTCTTGTCGGGCCTCCTACATGTACACAACATTCCTGACGACCGAATAACTATCCATTGTGTCACGTAAAAATAGTTCCACTTTAAACTGTTCCTTTTAATACTTTCCAATTGAAAATATAAGAAGAAATAAAAAACAAATCGAGAATGTGATATTTTTCTTTGTAAAAATATAATTAAAAAATGCAGCAGCAAAACGAAAACTAAATTTTATTTACCTTAATGACAACTTTAATTCATTGCCTATAACAATAAATTTACAACAATATACACATCCATTTTCTGTTCTACCATCCCTTTGATGAAATCCATTTTCTGTTTTTCCATCCCTATATTTATTGAAATGTATTTTAAACCACACTATTTTTTTATAGCATTTGTATCGAATGCTAACCTCTCTAGCCCAATACCCGATTACACAATCCTAATACTGTCGTAGCAAATTATTTTATTCCTAGCGAAGTTAACAATTATGAAGGACATACACACAATCCGAAATACGTTTATGATTTGTTCGATGCTTCTAAAATATTTATAAAAAAATACTGTTAAAACCACCACGTCAAAATTGTTGTCCCTAAAATCCTGAGAGAAACAAGATAGTATGTTTTGTCTGAGAAATGATGTCACACTAGATACGTCATTAATTGCCTAATCAATTAAATGGAAATCAAAAAGCTGGTTCGGTAATATATTTTAAAGAAGAAAAAAAGGATGATATATAATTTAACGATAACATTCATGAGGCGTCCCAATAAATTTCAAAGGTCAAATATATGAACATGTTAATTTCCTTGTAGGAATACACTATGTAACTTCCTGTTGACCAGAGATATGAAAATTTATTTGCCACCCCTTTATAAGGTCAATCTTTTTTAACAAAGGCAGGATAAACAGCCGGATCTGCAAATAAACTCTGATATACATACACACTATTGGACAAATTGGTAGCTCAGTGAGAGAACTGAACTAGAGCCCGCAGACTCAATCCCCGGCTTTGCCACATACCTTGTGTGGTGATTGGTCTTGAAAGGCATTCAACTTTCATTCTTTCCCCTATCTTTGATTCAAGAATGGCAGTTGTTGATTACCTTAAGTTACCATTAATAGCCCGTTGTTTTTATTCTCTCAAGTTTCAATACAATATGCAAAAATTGTCTTTTTGTACACTTCTTCACTGACGGCTTTTGTTGGGTCTATTAGAAGGAAACCAGGTAAAGGTAGATGTAAAAGAAGGTCTTTTTCATGGGTAACAGTAGGTGTGAACTCAGTCTTTATGCACTTTATAATTGACAGCTTTCATTGAGCAATGTGTCATGACTTGTTGAGTAATTTGTGACGAAAATTGGCATTTGAGACAATAAATTACACTTAGGAACGTGAAAATATGCAATAACACTTAAGTGTGTATAAATTTCAAATGTTAAACAATGTTGTATTAAACATTCATTTTCCATCGTCTTTATGACATCACTGAAAAAATCTTCAAATTTTCTGTTCCCGATATTTTGACATTGTCAGCCCAAATTTATCTTGAAATTGTCTACCCATATATGCAAGATATATCTTGTACCCAGAAATTGAGAAGTTGCTGTCTAGCTAGAAAAGAGCGAGATTGCAATGTCAATTGGAGAGCTTCAAATGGGAGGTCAACAGCTGGCCAGTCTCACAGAAAGCTTACCTGTCCATTTGAAGATAGACACATATAGCCCATAAGATGCCAATTGACTTCAGGGACACGCTGATCGAGTGACAGCAGTTGTCATCAAGCAGAGGGTCAAGTTCAACTATGAACTGTCACAGACTGGGGAACGCCGATTAGACGCCAATGACAATAAACAGCCAGATAATACCACCTTTGCAGCGAAGGGAATCATCAAACAGTATCAATCAACATGACGGGTAATGAAAAGAATAGCTTCACTGCAATGCTAGCATTTACAGAAGACTTTAAAAAGCTGCAACTATTTGGTTTCAAACTTACCCTCAAGGGGGTCAACTGGCCCGTTAGTATAAATTTTAGGACACAGGAAAAGGAATGGGTATTTGAAAGGTTGTGGGAACTTGACTCCAACATCATTATTAATGGATTACAAATAACGATGCATCTCCAACAACCTCAATTAGACTGAAGATGACGCTGTTTGGGAAGACCACAGATCTACAAGACTGCTATTATGAAGAAATGGCACCTGGGATGAAAGACGAGAGCATAAAGAAGTTTTTTGACATGGGACAACAACACTCATGATGACGAATTTGAACATTTCGATGCCCTATACCTGTGTAGACAACATCTAGACCATCATGATGACAACAAGGGCCCTTTTCAGTGACCCAATATTCTTGATAGCATGGACTGGGAGAGGATAGTGGGATTGATACACATACTTTTAATCTTATGCTGTAAATAAAAATGATCCTTTGCAGATACTCCCCAGCATAGACTGTGAGAAGATGATTAAAAAGTGGGATTAAAATAAATACTTGCTTTAAATAAACTCAAAAGGTTCTTTGCAGTTACTTCCCAGCATGGACTGGGAGAGTAAGGCGAAATTTAAAAATACATATAATGTATTAAATAATGATACAATGTTTTCCTTTCAGATACTACCCAGCACTGACTGGGAGAGGATGGTGGAAAGCTTGAGATTCCGGGAGTGTCGACAGCTGCTTGTGCAGGCCACGGCTGTCCATGTGAGCCTCACCTTGATTCAGGACAATCACAGGTACAGGTTCATTGCTGGCCTGGTACAGCTGTCACATGAATTGGTGTATTGTGTGCTTGTTCATCAAGATTGTTATGTTGCCATTAATCTGGAAATTTTGTTAGAGCCTGTTAGACCAAATGTCATAAGATATTCACAAAGGTACATGTATGGACTTGTCTTCATGCATGTAGTTCTTGATCAGATCTGAGCTTTTCAGGAGTGTAACCTTGTTATCCATGCAATTTGAAAATGATTTTCCACAAAATTTGTGATCAACACGAGAATACATCATGTTCTTTGCATAACTTGTCTGAAGTTGTCTTCCTAATTTGAAGATGACTGTCACACTTAAAAATCAAACAATTTGAAAGTAACCAACCTCAAATGACAACCATAAGGAAGCAGCATTTTGCCTTTACAAACGTTGTCTATAACACAAAGATCACTGTCACACTTAAAGATCCAAAGCAAAATGTTGCAATAAAACAGCCTTTCTAGGCTATACTTTCATCATTCATGATACATTTTTGAACTACCTTATCCCAAATGTTTGCTTATGGTGTTTAAGACCCTTTCCCAGGGCAAATGTTAACATTGGTATACAGCTTGTCAAGGCTGGAACTTAATGGCTGTAACTTCATATTAATACTGCTGATTTAATGTAACCAAAATACAAAAATAATTTTTGGAAACTATATAATTAAAACATGCTTCCCCACACTAAACTTGAACCAAAAACATTGCCCCTGGCTAGTGAAGAGCTTGATGTCACAACAAAATTGGACTTATATGCTGCTGTGTGTAAACCAGGCTTACCGACCTATGAACAATTATTTTATGCATTTGCATCTAATTATAACTGCTACAAATATGTTCAGATGAAAGTCAGATGTCAAATTTTCAAGACATGCAGAACACTCAATTATTTTGCATGACTTAATGGATTTGAGAATAGCATTTTTAGCTCATCTATTTTTTGAAAAAAAATTATGAGCTATTGTCATCACCTTGGCGTCTGCGTCGGCGTCGGCGTCCGGTTAAGTTTTGCGTTTAGGTCCACTTTTCTCAGAAAGTATCAATGCTATTGCATTCAAACTTGGTACACTTACTTACTATCATGAGGGGACTGGGCAGGCAAAGTTAGATAACTCTGGCGTGCATTTTAACTGAATTATGTGCCCTTTTTATACTTAGAAAATTGAAAATTTTGGTTAAGTTTTGCGTTTAGGTCCACTTTTTTCAGAAAGTATCAAAGCTATTGCGTTCAAACTTGGTACACTTACTTACTATCATGAGGGGACTGGGCAGGCAAAGTAAGATAACTCTGGCGTGCATTTTGACAGAATTATGTGCCCTTTTTATACTTAGAAAATTGAAAATTTTGGTTAAGTTTTGTGTTTAGGTCCATTTTATTCCTTAAGTATCAAAGCTATTGCTTTCATACTTGCAACACTTACTAACTATCATAAGGGGACTGTGCAGGCAAAGTAATGTAACTCTGACTGGCATTTTGACAGAATTATGTGCCTTTTTATACTTAGAAAATTGAAAATTTGGTTAAGTTTTGTGTTTAGGTCCACTTTATTCCTACAGTATCAAAGCTATTGCTTTCATACTTGCAACACTTATTAACTATCGTAAGGGGACTGT
Source organism: Dreissena polymorpha (assembly GCF_020536995.1). Lineage (NCBI taxonomy): Eukaryota > Metazoa > Mollusca > Bivalvia > Myida > Dreissenidae > Dreissena > Dreissena polymorpha. The sequence continues at coordinate 111,021,926 of NC_068357.1, read as the reverse complement.
GCAGGCAAAGTTATGTAACTCTGACTGGCATTTGGACGGAATTATGGGCCCTTTATACTTAGAAAGTTGAAAGTTTGGTTAAGTTTTGTGTTTTGGTCCACTTTACCCCTAAAGTATCATAGATATTGCTTTCATACTTGGAACACTCGCAAACTATCATAAGGGTACAGTTAAAGGACAAGTTGAATAACTCTGGATGTCATTTTTACGCAATTATGGCCCTTTTTTGACTTAGTAACTTTGAATATATGGTTAAATTTTGTGTTTCGATCCACTTTACTTCTTAAGTATCAAGGCTATTGCTTTCAAACTTCAAATACTTTCATGCTATCATGAGGTTACTGTACCTGGCAAGTTGAATTTTACCTTGACCTTTGAATGACCTTGACTCTCAAGGTCAAATGATTAAATTTTGCTAAAATTGCCATGACTTCTTTATTTATGATTAGATTTGATTGATACTTTGACAAAACTACTCTTACCTGACATACCACAATAGACTCCACCCAAACCATCCCCCTCTCACAAATGACCACCACACCCTCACACTATACCCCCCCCCCATCCCACCCCCTCCCCAATTTTTTTTTTAAACGGTTAAAAAAAACACTAGTTATTTTGATTATTTTATGATTGAAATACTGCCAACCATCGCACCCAAGAATCCCCCCCCACCCCCCTGCCCCCACCCGAATTCCCCCCCCCCTAATTTTTTTTTTTTTAAGATCATCTCACAAATTACCACCACACCCTCACACTATACCCCCCCCCCCCCACCTCACCCCCCCCCCCCCCAATTTTTTTTTTGAAACGGTTTGAAAAACACAAATATTTATTTTTATTATTTTATGTTTGAAATACCGTCCAACCATCGCACCCAAGAATCCCCACCGTCCCCCCCACCCACCCCGAACCCCCCCACCCCCCCCCCGATTTATTTTTTTTTCCTTTTTTTCGCATTTCCACACACCCACACAATGCACCCCTCTTCACTCCACCCCTCCCTCCTTTGTGATTGAAAATGAGAGTCCCTTCACCTTTAAAAAGAAAATAAATGAGCGGTCTGCACCCGCAAGGCGGTGCTCTTGTCTAAAAAGTAGCTATCCATACGGTAAGTTTAGAAAAACTCATACAGGTAATGAAACAAAAATTAATACACAACTTAAAGTAGAGTTAACCAAAGTTGTTAAAATGAAAATGTTGAAGTTACTTTTTATGTAGTTTTATAATATACTTTTCCAGTAGCAATGCCTCACCTTCCAAAAAGCCAAGACAAGATGTAAGTATATTGTTACTTTCTTATTATAACTCGCATTATTAAGTGTATTGTGGATATACTGAAAAATTCACCGTGGTAATATGTCTGTCAGTCAGCTGGTGTTCTCCTAATAGTACTATCAATGTTAAATTCAAACTTGGAGGCATTGATCCTTGTGAGAAGAAGTTGTTAATGTGCATATGTGTTATATTTGGAATAGTTGGAATACAAACATGATGTTGTTTTGAATTTATTTGCATTGATGAAATATGCATTTTTGCATAAAATCTCCTAAATTTCTCTTTGTTTTAAAACTAAATATAACCACTTAAAAAATTCCAAACCTGCAAAATCTAGGTAGTTTGTTGGTGTTGCACTGAAGTGCGGCGACTAGTATGTAATACGTTTTTTTTTTCGCTTATGGGAGAAGTTATTTTACGGATCAATGTATATATTTTTGTTGCCAGAATATTGTTACGCTCCGTTAGTGCGCTCCTTATCAATGGTGGTTAATGTTTAACTCAAAGTCCGATTCAACTTCATACAACTTTTATTCAGTTTCCACGAATAACTCAACAAAATGTTATATTTCCAACAACAAAATGACCTGCAACCTTTATTAAGGTTTTACAATACTTTCAATCTTGCGACGGTAAACTGCGCGTCAAAATAGATATTTTTGACAATGGACATTACACTCGTAAACGGGACTTCGTCGAATTTAAGGAACAATGACACTTGCCAACGATCATAACCAAAATAGATTGAATACTTTAAATAATGCTCAAGTTTAATGAAATATGTTAAATGTTCGCTATATTATCTGCTTACAAAGGTATTACTGTTATTATAAGTTACTTAAATTACTCACGAAAAGAAAAAGTACTTTTTAAGAAAAAAATTGGCGTGGATGTTGCCTGCCTTAAGGTTTTGACTAGAATGAATCTTGTGACCAAAATTTGGTCACTTTATATAGCCGCGGCGTTCCACTTGTGACCAGAAATTGGTCACTGTGACCAGAAATTGGTCACTGTGACCAAATATTGGTCACAGTGTGACCAAAAACGGGCCACAATAACTGCCGTGACCAATTATGGAACGCTCGCACGCTTAACACTTATAAATAATAAAATAGACTTTAAATGACAAAACAATTTAAAACAGACTATATGAACTAAATAATGACCTTACGTCTGCTAAAAATAGTGCAGCTTTCTTACCTAAAGCTTAAATATAGCGCCGGTGAGATTTATGTTTACACCGCTGTGTGTTGCTATGCAAAAATTACCCACAAGTCGACATTCCAAGATGGCGGACAGGGGAAAAATCACATGCCGATTTCTACTGAACATTACAAATAACAATACAAATAATGAAGATATTCGTATAACATGCATGGATTAGCAAAATATGTGTACTCAACTTTCACGGAGAGTTATTTTAAGCTATAAACATTCAGTGTTAAACATAGATAATTGAAGTAAAAGTGTGTTTACGAGCAGACCGTTTTCAAGTCAACTTAACAAGAAAGAACAGTGGCAGGATTCTTGGTCAAAAATGGTAAATTACAAACATGGTTTGATTTATATGTTAGTGGGTCTGTGTATTATCAGATTCATATGCATATTCTACTTATTATGTTTGTAAAAACACCAGACCAACCGAATGTCACTGAACACACAAGTATTTAAAAGGTAAACAATTTTTGTACTTAAAAACCAGCTCACTACATTACCCCCACAAATTTTGGCTAAACTCCCGTAGCCAACATATCACTTTAATTAAATTCCACTAAAATGTCAGGTTCTTGAATATCCATGTATAACTGTCAATAACGAGCTTTCGTAGAATTAATGTTATAAGATAACCGTTCAAATTTAAAGAAGGCATCCTGATTAATTTAATACTAGAAAATTCAACAACGCGCACTGTTTTAATAATTTTCTTGCATTAATAGCACTGCGATTCTGTTAAATACACACAATATTTTAGTGAACAAAAATATTAGTTAACTGATAGTGGGATGTTTACTTGAAGTCAAGTATTTGTCATCAATGCGCTCCCATAGACTGTTTTAATTGTTTAATATGTTCTGTACACCATGACATTTAAATCTGTTCAGTGCGACTGTGTAGTTGCAACTCCCTGTAAGGTTCCCTAGAACATCTAAAACGAAAGGTCCTTTTTGACTGGAACGCCTACTGGTTGCCCTAGAGGTTCCACGTTCTCTGACGCTGATCTCTCATACAGCAGTAGTGGATGGTCTGGTGGTTCCGTCATTACAACATCATCTATAGCCTCATTCGCCCTCCTCGCCGCAACTTCCAATGTATCACGTACCGATGACTTTACCGCGTCGTTATGATTGCCGCTTGTCTCGCCCCTAACACTTTGTTTGCATTCGTAATCTCGCCAAATATGCGAACAGGCTTTTGTTCCCCTCAAGGGACGACCGCTACAACACACCCCAGATGTGTGTCTCATCTTCGTAGCTTCCGTCATCTTCACTCGTCGCTGGGTATCCCTCGACTCGATCGCAGTGCATCCAGCACTCTGCTCACTACTGTCCTTGTTCAAAATGCAAGCTTCATCAGAAACTGTGTTTTGTCCACATGGTTTAGCTGCCTTTTCTATTACATTTACTCTTTTGGCTGATTCACACTTCATGCCTGGTATCTCAAAGCCATTCAACACCATAACGTTCCGGCTAAACAAAATGTCCACTGACTCATCACCTAGTACATCATAACCAATCAACACGTCATCCTTAATATCTGCCACAACCGCCTCACGCTCCAACGTGATTGGTCCTATCCTGAGTTTAAACAAGCCCGTACCTAATTCCGTTATAGGTAACCCATTGGCTCCCATTAAACTCACAGACCTATTTAAGGCTGGTTTCTCCTGCATGCTCATCTTGTTATAAATATTCTGGGATACCACGGATATTGTCGCCCCTGTGTCCACAGTAAACGCAACTGGTATGTCCCCGACATACCCCTCGACATAAAGCCCCTGGCTACGCCGACTTACATAGGACACCCCTTTGGCGAAATGTACTTCTCGGTTTTCATCAGTGATTCGCGCTTTAGGTGGATTTTGATATTCTGTTGATAATGATTCAGTGTTCGTATGGCCTTCAGATTTATTTTCTAATTGGACCACTCTTTGGCCGCAAGAGTCGGTCCTTGCACATTTAAATGGTGATCTGATGCGACAATGAGGTTTTCTGAGCTGCCATCTGGTGTACCTGGACATTCCCTTGCATAATGCCCCTGCTTATGGCATCGGAAACATTCTACGTTTCGTCTTCCGTTACCCGACCATCTACTGGACCCATTCTGTCGCTCTAACTTTTCAATTCTGCTCAGCAGCTCCTTGATATCATTGTTATTTGTTTCATCGGTTTCAGCTTCCATCTGCTTTCTCGCCCCCTCACTCGATCCTTTAGGTGTCCATGCCACATTAGTCCTTTTCGCTGCTGCACCCTCTCCTTCAGCATCTCGAGACGACCGGAAGTCGCGATCACCTGAATAGCTTGGAGTTACTCTCCGAGCATTGTGTTTGTCCCTCCGTTCACCCCTACCGGACTTCCGTATCTGGATGTAATTCACGGCGTAATAGACCGCCTCGTCAATGTTCCTTGGGTCCTTATTGAACTCAATTTCAAATTTAAGCTCATCATCACTAAGGCCGTCGAGAAACCTTCTTACTAAGTCTTCGTCCCTGGTGCGCCGGTCTCTGTAACTGTGCGCCTTGTCATAGAGACGCTTGAGCTCAGCCGCATACTCCTCTAAACTTTCACCATGTCGCTGGGACCTTCTGCTGAACTTAGCAGCGAACGCACCTGGTGTCTCAATCACCCTGAACCGGCTATTTATTTCAGCAATTAGCTCGTGGTAATTGTTGATGATACGCGGCGACAGCTGCGTGAACACAAACTGGGCTGCAGCACCTTCTAATCTAGGAAGCAGTTGGTTTAGCCTCTCGTCTTCGCTCCAGTGGTACCTACTCGCAATTATTTCGAATTGGGCAATCCAGGTAGCCCACTCTTCTTTTCCGGAGTATGCAGGCAGTTTTACCGGAAGCGGTTTAGCGACAAGTGGAGTGACGTACCTAACCCCGTGTGGTTCAATGTCGTTCGAATACCGCACTTCCCGACTGTAGCGCGAACTGTCTCTTGTTTGACCGGCCTGTCTGCGATCGTAGTTCGGCATATCTTCGTCCCCGTCACGCCTTTCACTATCATATCGATGGTCATATGCGTACCTTTCTTCTTCTCTGATACCATCCTGGTACCTTGGCATACTGTAACGCCTATTGGAGGTTGTATTTTCGTAAGCCTGCCGACTACCGTCTCTGTATTCTTTCCCGTGCAGAGGCCCGACTACCCCGTTCCGCGTACAAGTAGCCGATCCCGACTCAACCGCACTTGCCCCGATGCTCGCGTCCTTGTTATTGTTTGTGTCCATGCGACTAGCGGTACTGAATGTTTGACGATCTTGTTTCAATTTATTCAACTCAATAATAACACCTTTGAGCACAGTTGCAAAACTCGCCAACTGCGTTTGGATCTCCGAATCCTCGCTCGATTGGTCCCCGTCGGCGGTGCTATCCGCGTCGTCGTCCCATTCCCTTTCGTGGCTTGCCCGTAGGTCGCTGTCTTCCTCCTCATTTTCGATCCGTCGTTGAAAACTTATTTCACTATCAACTCGAGTTGGGGAAAGCATGTTTAGCAATGCTTATTACTTTTCTCGCTAAATATTATTTTTAGTTGATGTGTGTTTGGAAATACATTCTATTTTATTTATTTAATGTGCATGTCAACTCTAGTGTAGTTTATTATTTATTTTCTGTTAGATGTGCTAAATATCTCGTTTATAAATAATTCGGTAGCGTAAATATCAAGCGGTAGTTTATTGCGGTTTTAGTTTACATTAACACCAAATGTTTATTCTGCGTATTGTTCATTTCACTAGACCAGCATAAAACAGCTGATCCCACCGCTGCCACCATAAATTATGTTGCGCTCCGTTAGTGCGCTCCTTATCAATGGTGGTTAATGTTTAACTCAAAGTCCGATTCAACTTCATACAACTTTTATTCAGTTTCCACGAATAACTCAACAAAATGTTATATTTCCAACAACAAAATGACCTGCAACCTTTATTAAGGTTTTACAATACTTTCAATCTTGCGACGGTAAACTGCGCGTCAAAATAGATATTTTTGACAATGGACATTACACTCGTAAACGGGACTTCGTCGAATTTAAGGAACAATGACACTTGCCAACGATCATAACCAAAATAGATTGAATACTTTAAATAATGCTCAAGTTTAATGAAATATGTTAAATGTTCGCTATATTATCTGCTTACAAAGGTATTACTGTTATTATAAGTTACTTAAATTACTCACGAAAAGAAAAAGTACTTTTTAAGAAAAAAATTGGCGTGGATGTTGCCTGCCTTAAGGTTTTGACTAGAATGAATCTTGTGACCAAAATTTGGTCACTTTATATAGCCGCGGCGTTCCACTTGTGACCAGAAATTGGTCACTGTGACCAGAAATTGGTCACTGTGACCAAATATTGGTCACAGTGTGACCAAAAACGGGTCACAATAACTGCCGTGACCAATTATGGAACGCTCGCACGCTTAACACTTATAAATAATAAAATAGACTTTAAATGAGAAAACAATTTAAACAGACTATATGAACTAAATAATGACCTTACGTCTGCTAAAAATAGTGCAGCTTTCTTACCTAAAGCTTAAATATAGCGCCGGTGAGATTTATGTTTACACCGCTGTGTGTTGCTATGCAAAAATTACCCACAAGTCGACATTCCAAGATGGCGGACAGTGGAAGAATCACATGCCGATTTCTACTGAACATTACAAATAACAATACAAATAATGAAGATATTCGTATAACATGCATGGATTAGCAAAATATGTGTACTCAACTTTCACGGAGAGTTATTTTAAGCTATAAACATTCTGTGTTAAACATAGATAATTGAAGTAAAAGTGTGTTTACGAGCAGACCGTTTTCAAGTCAACTTTACAAGAAAGAACAGTGGCAGGATTCTTGGTCAAAAATGGTAAATTACAAACATGGTTTGATTTATATGTTAGTGGGTCTGTGTATTATCAGATTCATATGCATATTCTACTTATTATGTTTGTAAAAACACCAGACCAACCGAATGTCACTATACACACAAGTATTTAAAAGGTAAACAATTTTTGTACTTAAAAACCAGCTCACTACAATATCTTGCATAGTGGTGATTTTTTGTGTAAATTAGTGTAAATAAGTACTGCATTTGTGCCTATTACATTTACTACAACATTTATTGCCAATAATGCAAAGCTCATTCTTTTAATTAATAACTGATCACAGGGACTGGGCAATAATAAAAGATCACAGGGACTGGGCAAATACGCGAACCGGTGAACATTTCTGGTTTTGTATAAAAACAAAACCTCTTTGTTCCACTATCAAAGCAACCACGTAGTTATGCCCCCCTTCGAAGAAGAGGGGGTATATTGCTTTGCTCATGTCGGTCTGTCTGTCGGTCGGTAGGTCGGTCGGTCCGTCCACCAGGTGGTTGTCAGACGATAACTCAAGAACGCTTGGGCCTAGGATCATGAAACTTCATAGGTACATTGATCATCACTTGCAGATGACCCCTATTGATTTTGAGGTCACTAGGTCAAAGGTCAAGGTCACCGTGACCCGAAATAGTAAAATGGTTTCCGGATGATAACTCAAGAACACATACGCCTAGGATCATGAAACTTCATGGGTAGATTGATCATGACTCGTAGATGACCCCTAGGGATTTTGAGGTCACTAGGTCAAAGGTCAAGGTCACGGTGACCCGAAATAGTAAAATGGTTTCCGGATGATAACTCAAGAACGCATACGCCTAGGATCATGAAACTTCATGGGTAGATTGATCATGACTTGCAGATGACCCCTATCAATGTTGAGGTCACTAGGTCAAAGGTCAAGGTCACGGTGACCCGAAATATTAAAATGATTTTCGGATGATAATTCAAGAACGCATATGCCTAGGATCATGAAACTTTCTAGGTAGATTGATCATGACTCGCAGATGACCCCTATTGATTTTCAGGTCACTAGGTCAAAGGTCAAGGTCACGGTGACCCGAAATAGTAAAATGATTTTTCGGATGATAACTCAAGAACGCATATGCCTAGGATCATGAAACTTCATAGGTAGATTGATCATGACTCGCAGATGACCCCTATTGATTTTGAGGTCACAAGGTCAAAGGTCAAGGTCATGGTGACCCGAAATAGTAAAATGATTTTCGGATGATAACTCAAGAACGCTTTTGCCTAGGATCATGACACTTCATAGGTACATTGATCGTGACTTGCAGATAACCCCTATTGATTTTCAGGTCACTAGGTCAAAGGTCAAGGTCACAACGACAAAAGTTGTATTCACACAATGGCTGCCAGTACAACGGACAGCCCATATGGGTGGCATGCATGTTTTACAAACAGCCCTTGTTACTAATAAAGGCGCTATAGAGCGCGAAGTGCAACACGTATTATTAATTGTAATAATGAGTCTTGATAAAGGAAGCAGCCGCTTATCAATGAGGAGCACCATCATAGCACCCTAGTCTCATTACTATCAAGTCCTCCTACAGGTTGGTTTTTTTTCAGAACCACATATAAAAGGCCGCAGGCCTGACACGTATCTTGCCAGTTGTATGGACCTTTAACACTGCTCACTATTTAGCGTTTAAACTTCCGGGTTTACATTTAAACCGACTATTCATAGCTTATTAATATCTTAGTTAGAAGGTGTCTTTTCAAGCGGTTCCGAAGTGTAGTGGTTACACGCTCGCTTCACATGTGAGAGGCCCAAGGTTCAAGCCCCAGTAGAATCAAATTATTTTATATGTGTTCTATGTTAACTTTTTGTTTTGATGTAGACATTTTAGTTTAAATAAATATGCTGTTTTATTGTAACCATTTTTTGTTTTTATTATGCCCATGAAATATATGTGTGAGAGGGTGGGGGGGGGGGGGTTCATAAACACATTAAAACTTTTACAGTGTTTTCATATCAATGAGTACTCAACCCCTATCGTAAATGAGCAACGTAAGAATAAGTTCAGAATCATATCCCCTTGAAGTTGAGAAAAATATGAAATTACGCCTACAAGATGAAGCAGATTTTTTTAAACCTACACAGTTCTGATCCATTAATGAAAGCTGCACACCGATTCCAGTAAAAAAAAAGGAAACCAATGTAAATAAAATGAACTATGAAATATTTGGGGGTTATAACACAACATCATAGATAATGGTTATTTGGGGGTTATAACACAAATTCATAGATAATGGTTATACCAGTATCTTTTTCTATTTTGTTTAAAATAATCGGCCAATATATTAATTTGTACAGTAGAAAAAAAGCTTTCCATGTAACTTCATTGAGTGCCTTTTACACTGAAATTCCCGACGCCCTTTGATGCTTTGCATCAATACTTATCTTGTAAGCTTTTGTTTTAACGGTTAAAATGGTACCAGTCATTAAACAAAGTGGTTGCCAGGGTTGAGGGGAGGGCTTTCTTGATTTGGCTGTTTTGAAACCTTTTGAACATTCTCAAAGACACATTTAATTCCAAATCATTTGAAAATTTCTCAGAACAAGTGTCTTGCCCAAGTATGAAAATTGTTCCAGTCTGTTGAAAACAGGACTGCATGTTTCCATTTTCCACAAATGGCTATGGCGAAACCTTACCTCATATGGAATTAGCGAAACCCTTGAAAACTCTTTAAGTCAAATATTTGTGAAATCCCCATGATACTATGCACTATATTTTGTGCTAGTGGTGTCTTAGCCAAGTTAAAAAATGGTTACAAAGCAATCGCAAAAGATTCTCAAAACAGGTCATTTCCTACAAGTCTCTGTTGTCAACCTAGGCCCTGTGGCCCTCTTGTTTGTCAAATCATTATTAAACTTTGTTTTATTTTAATGATCTCAATTTATTCATTAATTCATTAAAAATTATTGTGGTCAATTGAAAAACAAGGCTGCCAAAGGCTGTGCATTTGTCGTTACATTGCTGGTCTGAAATCTTTGGAACACTGTATGCTCAGAACAGTATAATTTCTTCTAGGTTCAGGTGAGGGCTTTGTTCCATTTTCAACCTCTCATTTCATTGTTGTGACGGGTAACCATTAGACCCCTAGTACCTCATAATAAAAATTTATTGCTTTAACTGCTTCACAATTATTTAATACATACAATAGTTCCATGCTGAACTATATCAATATATATATTCCTGTCAGGTTAAGGAGGACAGTCTAGAAGTGACACTGGACTTTGCAACATACAATGCCTCAGATGCCATGGTAACACTGGGCAGCAGGTGCCTGGAGGACTCCTCATTCCCCTCTGTGTACACGGCTGATAGGTGGAGGGAGCAGAAATGTAGGCTGGCATTTCCTGACACTGTGTACATGGGTGAAAATAACCAGATTTCATCTCAAGGTTTGTGGGTGTAAGACAATATTCAATGGGTTTTATGCTTTTGGTGCTAAAATGTTAACATCAATCTTATTGAAAGGTGGAGATATTAAACAATTATTTTGTAATTTGTTTTTTGGCCTAGCTCTTTAAGCAAGTTTTTCATCTTAAATGACCTTTACGTAACGTCAGCAGACCCAAATGAAAACATTCCCAATAGTTCATTGGCTGATATGAGCATAATCCCCCAGAATGATTGGCAACATCACAGCATCTTTGTAGTATAGGATGTATCACTGAACGGTGAAGATAAATGCAGACTTCTCCCTGCATGTTCATATGAAACATAGACACTGATGAATTCCATCCCTAAGACTTTCAGCTTTCAGAGCTATGTCAGTAAATTGTCAGGGGAAGAAGGAATAATCTATCTATAAAGGCCTTATATTGATAACACAGGCTTGCTTTCAAAATATCAATTATCACGAGTTTTAGATAAAAAAAATAATGAAAACTTATCGGTAAATGCCATTAATCTTGTATTGTGATACAAAAGCACTGAAATAGTAGTTCCCATGATTTCCTGCAAGTCAGAAAAGGCTGCTAACATTTACCAGTTTGCTATAAATAACACAGCGTGACTTCCACTTTATATCAGGAAGTATCGTGGTTTGATGTATCCATTTACAAGATGCAATGAGATTTTTAAAGACCCATTTCATGCGAAAATGGGTCTTATGCAAAATGTTATCAATGTAGCACCAGCCGAGCCTGCACATCTGGGAAGTCTTTCAGGAATGCTTTCTGAGGAGGATTCTCAGGAGATACCATGAAACCTTGCGTGCTTTTTTAGCTCACCTGAGCACAATGTGCTCATGGTGAGCTTTTGTAATTGCCTTTTGTCCGTCGTGCGTCGTGAGTTGTGCATCGTCAACATTTGCCTTGTTAACACTCAAAAGGCCGCATTTATTGTCCAATCTTCATGAAATTTGTTGAGAAGATTGGTCTCAATAATATCTTGGATGAGTTCGAAAATGGTTATGTTTGCTTGAAAAACATGGCTGCCAAGGGGCGGTGCATTTTTCCTAACATGGCTATAGTAAAATCTTGTTAACACTCTAGAGGCCACATTTATTGTCCGATCTTAATCAAACTTGGTCATAAGATTAATCCCAATAATATCTTGGACGAGTTTGAAAATGGTTTCGGTTGCTAGAAAAACATGGCCACAAGGGGGCGGGGCATTTTTCCAAATTTGGCTATATATGGCTTTAGTAAAACATTGTTAACACTCTAGAGGCCAAATTTATTTCCATTCTTCATGAAATTTGGTCAGAAGATTGGTCTAAGTGATATATTGGATGTGTTTTCGAAAATGGTAACGTTTGCTTGAAAAACATGGCTGCCAAAGGGTGGGGCTTTTTCTTTATATGGCTATAGTAAAAAGTTGTTAACACTTTAGAGGCAACATTTATTGCCTGATCTTTATGAAACATGGTCAGAAGATTCATCCCAATAATATCTTGGACGAGTTAAAAAATGATGCCAGTTGATTGAAAAACACGGCCGCCAGGGGGTGGGGCATTTTTCCTAATATACCTTGTTAACACTCTAGAGGCCACATTTATTTTCCAATCTTCATGAAACTTGGTCAGAATATTTGTCCCGATGATATCTTGAATGAGTTAGAAAATGGTTTCGGTTGCTTTAAAAACAACAGCCACTAGAGGGCGGGGCATTTTGCCTTATATGGCTATATATGGCTTTTGTAAAACATTGTTAACACTCTAGAGGCCAAATTTATTTCCAATCTTCATGACAATGGTCAGAATATTGATCTCAATGATATATCGGATGAGTTTGAAAATGATTACGTTTGCTTGAAAAACATGGCTGCCAAGGGGCGGGGCATTTTTCCTTATATGGCTATAGTAAAACCTTGTTAACACTTTAGAGGCCACATTTATTTAAGATCTTCATGAAACTTGGTCAGAAGATTCATCCCAATAATATCTTGAATGAGTTCGAAAATGATGCCAGTTGGTCGAAAAACATGGCCACCAGGGGGCGGGAATTTTTTCTTATATGGCTTTTGTAAAACCTTGTAAACACTTTAGAGGCCACATTAATTGTCCAATCTTCATGATGTGTAGAATACAGATACTACTGCACAAACCACTGACTCATCAGCTGGGAACTGCCTATCATCAAGTGTTTCTATCCTTTAATCCCAGGACACTCTCCGGGCAGTGGATCCGTAGTGTTGGCCAAACACTACGGGTCAGTGGTTTAGCGTCCAGCTCTTCTCCTCTCGCATCATCCACAGCCAGTTGGATGCTTTTTCTGCAGCTTGTCCAAGTCTGCCTACAGCCCTCTTCCTGTCACCTCCCTTGATCCCAATGTTGCTGAGCATTCTCCATACTGATTGGGCTGGAAATCCTCTGCACCCTATTTCAACGGGGAACAGCCAGGCACTCCAACCGCGACTTTTACACTGTTCTTGTAGCTCAGTGTACTTTCCCATTTTCCGCTCGTAGGCCTCATCGCACCTAGTCTCCCAGGGTACAGTGAGTTCTATCATCACCAGTTTCTTGTCCTTGGGAGACCATATAACTATGTCTGGTCTCTGTGTGGTATGGACTATGTCTGGGAATACCAGCTGTTTTCCTAGGTCGACCTTCATCTCCCAACGCTCTGATTCATCAAGGATAGATGTTGCTGCGGTTCTTGCCTTCTTGGCAGTTTGTCCTTCCTTGACGAATTTGATTGTTGGTACTGCCTTCTTGTTGGTAGGTCTTGTCTTCCTTCTCTCCCGCTCTAGTATGTCTGCTAGCTCCTTGAGGACTGTGTCGTGCCTCCATCTGTAGCGGCCTTGTGTTAGCGCTGTCTGGCAAGATGAGAGGGTGTGCTGCATGGTTCCTGGTTTGTCGCACAGCTGGCACTTTGGGTCTTCCACTAACCCCCATCTGTGTAGATTGACTGGAGATGGCAGCATATCATATACGGATCTCAGTAGGAATTTGAGTCGTAGTGGTTCGTAGTGCCAAATGTCTACCCATGTCAGGTGTCTTTCTGTGGTCTGCCATTGTGTCCATGCGCACTGCCCTCCCATCCCGACTGCTCTGGCGCGCCTGTCTTCCTCTTCTGAAAGCCTGATCTCATACTGGACCATTTGGCTTCTTTCTTTCTTACCGGCAGTGCTCCAGCGTTGTGGTTTTGAACTGCCCAGGCCTTGTCTTCCTATAGCTGTGGTGCCTACGATGTCTTTGTGTCGTAGCCTGCTTTCTGCCTGGGCGACTGCCTGGCTTGCTGACCACTTTCGCCCTGTGCGTGTCTCGATGCCTGCCTTCCATATCATGTCATCTGATGACTCTTGGAGGGTTACCACCAGTCTTCCTTTGGCAACCTTGAACTCTTCAACTAGTGAGGTTATTGGGAGTTGAAGTTGGTTGGTTCTGCCATACAGTCCAATGCTGGTGAAACTAGGAGGGACACCAAGCCATCTCCGAAGATGCCGGTTGATCACTCTCTCGAATCCTTCTACAGTGGTTGTAGCCATCTCGTACAGCATAAGGGGCCACATAAGCCTAGGTAGTAACCCATGTTGGTAGAGCCATGCCTTAAACTTGCCCGGGAGGCCTGTCTGGTCTATAAGCTTCAGGCCATCTTGGAGCTGTTTTTTTGACTCTAGTGATGTTATTAGTGTCCTTCAGGCTGGCGTCGTACCACTTGCCGAGGCACTTGACTGGACTGTCAATAATGGATGGAATGTCTTCCCCTTGCACCTGTAGAGTGAATCTTTTGGTAACCTTTCCCTTCTTGATAATCAGGCTCCTTGACTTCTTGGGTTTGAACTTCATTCGTGCCCATGTGACCGTGTCCTGTAGGGCTGTTAGTACCCAGCGGGCCTGTACATGTGTGGTGGTAGTGATGGTCAGGTCATCCATGAACCCCCTGCTGGATGGGAGGTGTATACCTGATGCTGTTTTTGGTCCTCTGGTTTCCCTCTTCGCGGCATTGATGATCAAGTTCATGCCCATCACGAATAGTTCCACTGAGATGGTGCAGCCAGTTACTATCCCCTTCTCTAACCTCTGCCATGGCGTTGTCTGGTCACCGATTGAGAATCGAAGCTGTATGCCATCAAAGTAGCCATTTATGATACCCTGTATATGCTCTGGGATATGATAGTACTTCATTGCTTCTTCAATAAGCTTGTGTGGTATGGAGCCATAGGCGTTGGCGAGGTCTAACCAGACGACTGTGAGGTCATTGGCGTTCACCTTTGCTTCACGGATGATCTGACTGATGGCACTGGAGTGTTCAATGCAGCCAGAGAAGCCCGGAACCCCCCCTTTCTGTACTGATGTGTCAATGTACTGATTGGTTGTCAGGAACGTGGTCATTCGTCTTGCCAGGACAGCGAAGAATATTTTCCCCTCCACATACAACAGTGAAATGGTTCGGAATTCGGTCACATGTTTGGAGCCCTTTTCCTTTGGAGTAAATATTCCCTCTGCCTGTTGCCAACAATCTGGGACTTTTCCTTTCCTCCATATCACCTTAAGTAGGGTCCATAGTCTTCGTAGTAGCATCGGGCACATCTTGTATACTTTATAGGGTATACCGTTTGGTCCTGGTGCGGAGCCGCTTCTTGCTTTCTTCACTACATCAGATACTTCCTTCATTGTGGGTTCTTTTAGAGCAGTAGTAGTAACAGTTGGATGAAAAACATGGGCACCAGTGGGTGGTACATTTTTATGCCCCCCCCTTCGAAGAAGAGGGGGGATATTGTTTTGCACATGTCGGTCCGTCCACCAGATGGTTTCCGGATGAGAACTCAAGAACGCTTAGGCCTAGGATCATGAAAGTTCATAGGTACATTGATCATGACTGGCAGATGATCCCTATTGATTTTCAGGTCACTAGGTCAAAGGTCAAGGTCACAGTGACTCGAAATAGTAAAATGGTTTCTGGATGATAACTCAAGAATGCTTACGCCTTGGATCATGTAACTTCATAGGTACATTGATCATGACTGGCAGATGACCCCTATTGATTTTTAGGTCACTTGGTTGCCCAGATATATGATGTGTAGAATACAGATACTACTGCACAAACAACTGACTCATCAGCTGGGAACTGCCTATCATCAAGTGTTTCTATCCTTTAATCATAGGACACTCTCCGGGCAGTGGATCCGTAGTGTTGGCCAAACACTACGGGTCAGTGGTTTAACGTCCAGCTCTTCTCCTCTCGCATCATCCACAGCCAGTTGGATGCTTTTTCTGCAGCTTGTCCAAGTCTGCCTACAGCCCTCTTCCTGTCACCTCCCTTGATCCCAATGTTGCTGAGCATTCTCCATACTGATTGGGCTGGAAATCCTCTGCACCCTATTTCAACGGGGAACAGCCAGGCACTCCAACCGCGACTTTTACACTGTTCTTGTAGCTCAGTGTACTTTCCCATTTTCCGCTCGTAGGCCTCATCACACCTAGTCTCCCAGGGTACAGTGAGTTCTATCATCACCAGTTTCTTGTCCTTGGGAGACCATATAACTATGTCTGGTCTCTGTGTGGTATGGACTATGTCTGGGAATACCAGCTGTTTTCCTAGGTCGACCTTCATCTCCCAACGCTCTGATTCATCAAGGATAGATGTTGCTGCGGTTCTTGCCTTCTTGGCAGTTTGTCCTTCCTTGACGAATTTGATTGTTGGTACTGCCTTCTTGTTGGTACGTCTTGTCTTCATTCTCTCCCGCTCTAGTATGTCTGCTAGCTCCTTGAGGACTGTGTCGTGCCTCCATCTGTATCGGCCTTGTGTTAGCGCTGTCTGGCAAGATGAGAGGGTGTGCTGCATGGTTCCTGGTTTGTCGCACAGCTGGCACTTTGGGTCTTCCACTAACCCCCATCTGTGTAGATTGACTGGAGATGGCAGCAGATCATATACGGATCTCAGTAGGAATTTGAGTCGTAGTGGTTCGTAGTGCCAAATGTCTACCCATGTCAGGTGTCTTTCTGTGGTCTGCCATTGTGTCCATGCGCACTGCCCTCCCATCCCGACTGCTCTGGCGCGCCTGTCTTCCTCTTCTGAAAGCCTGATCTCATACTGGACCATTTGGCTTCTTTCTTTCTTACCGGCAGTGCTCCAGCGTTGTGGTTTTGAACTGCCCAGGCCTTGTCTTCCTATAGCTGTGGTGCCTACAATGTCTTTGTGTCGTAGCCTGCTTTCTGCCTGGGCGACTGCCTGGCTTGCTGACCACTTTCGCCCTGTGCGTGTCTCGATGCCTGCCTTCCATATCATGTCATCTGATGACTCTTTGAGGGTTACCACCAGTCTTCCTTTGGCAACCTTGAACTCATGAAACTTGGTCAGAAGATTCATCCTAAAAATATCTTGGAAGAGTTCGAAAATGATGCCAGTTGGTTGAAAAACATGGCCGCCAGGGTGCGGGGCATTTTTCCTTGTATGGCTTTAGTAAAATCTTGTTAACACTCTAGAGGCCACATTCATTTTTCGATCATCATGAAACTTGGTCAGAAGATTTGTCCCAATGATAACTTGGACAAGTTCGAAAATGGTTCAGGTTTCTTGAAAAACATGGCCACCAGGGGCAGGGCATTTTTCCTTATATAGTTATAGTAAAACCTTGTTAACACTCTAGATGCCACATTTATTGCCCGACCATCATAAAACTTGGTCAGAAGATTTGTCCCAATGATATCTTAGGTGAGTTGAAAAATAGTAACAGTTGGATGAAAAACATGGGCACCAGTGGGTGGTACATTTTTATGCCCCCCCTTCGAAGAAGAGGGGGGATATTGTTTTGCACATGTCGGTCCGTCCACCAGATGGTTTCCGGATGAGAACTCAAGAACGCTTAGGCCTAGGATCATGAAAGTTCATAGGTACATTGATCATGACTGGCAGATGATCCCTATTGATTTTCAGGTCACTAGGTCAAAGGTCAAGGTCACAGTGACTCGAAATAGTAAAATGGTTTCTGGATGATAACTCAAGAATGCTTACGCCTTGGATCATGTAACTTCATAGGTACATTGATCATGACTGGCAGATGACCCCTATTGATTTTTAGGTCACTTGGTCAAAGGTCAAGGTCACAGTGACTCGAAATAGTAAAATGGTTTCCGGATAATAACTCAAAAATGCTTACGCCTAGGATCATGAAACTTTATAGGTACATTGATAATGACTGGCAGATGACCCCTATAGTTTTTCAGGTCACTAGGTCAAAGGTCAAGGTCACAGTGACTCTAAATAGTAAAATTGTTTCCGGATGATAACTCAAGAATGCTTACCCCTACAATCATGAAACTTCATAGACACATTGATCATGACTAGCAGATGACCCTATTAATTTTCAGGTCACTAGGCCAAAGGTCAAGGTCACAGTGACTTGAAACAGTAAAATGGTTTCCTGATGATAAATCAAGAATAATTAGGCCTAGGATCATGTCACTTCATAGGTACATTGATCATGACTTGCAGATGACCCCTATTGATTTTCATTCCTTATATGGCTGTATGGCTATAGTAAAACCTTGTTAACACTCTAGAGGCAACATTTATTGTCTGATCTTCATGAAACTTGGTCTTAAGAATTGCCCCAATTATATCTTGGACGAGTTGAAAACTTGTTCCAGTTGGTTGAAAAAACATGGCCACCAGGGGGCGGGGCATTTTTCCTTATATGGCTTTTGTAAAAACTTGTTAACAATCTTAAAGTCACATTTTTTTCCAATCTTTGTGAAAATATGTCAGAATATTTGTTTTAATGATGGTTTGGATGTGCACATGTACAAAAATGTATCCTGTCTGTTGAAAAACATTGCCGCCAGGATGTTTATTATTCATGAAAGTTGGTAAGAACATTTGTTCTAATGACATCTTGGGCTGCCCAGAACAGGTCAGTTCCTTTGAATCTCAGGTGAGCGACTTTGGGCCTTTCAGGCCCTCTTGTTATAGCAGAAAGCATTGCTCCTAACCAGACTACGCAAGTGCACAGGCTGGGCTTGAGCTACACTGGCTGCATATGTCATAAGAACAATTTTCCAATGACGAGGACGTAACAGTGTTATATGAATGTGTGGAAAGAAAACTGCGTCTTAATAAAATACATCAACATTCCATTGGTTTCAATGACGATGAAATAAATTCATGATAAGCAATGTGAGGACACGTATGATGTGATCTTTTGTAGTAAAATCTGTATCTACGAGCACTATTATGTGGTTTAATATACGTGCACTTCATAACAATTATGTCTTGCCGTGAATATGTGACTATTAAGTGGTAAAAGATCGCAACAATACTTAAACTTTTTTTTAAATTTAGTAACTTAGAAATATCATTTATACGCTGAATACATGTATCTGTTTTACAGATATCACTTGTCTCCGCCATGATAATTGCTGAAGGGCATATAGTGTTAACCTTGTCCGTGTGTGTTTGTGTTTTTGTGTGGGGGACATTTCATGTCCTACTCATAACTTCGTTTTACATCATGGGATTAAGAAATAAGTCATATCAAGACAGTTGTGTAGCATGCTACAACCATATGTTTTGTTTGAAGGTCAGGAGCACAGTTGACAATTGCAGTTTTTGCATATTTCTTATTTGTTTATAGTCAAGGAACAATTTAGTCCTCATTTATTTATTAAGCATGAAGGGATTTCAAACTAAATAGGCACAAATGCTCATCATATCTAGACAACATGATGCATGCAATAACAATGACTCGCTTAAAGTTTAAGTTCACAAAGGACTCTTGGTATAACTTTGTTGTGCATTATGGGATTTCAAAATGTATTTGCAATTACTCATAATATCTGGAAGATGAGTCTTATAAGATGCTTCATGACCAAAGTTACAGTGGACAGTTTGTGCATAGTCCTAAGAATATGGTAATTGTTCTAGTAGATGTTCATCGGACTGTCATTTTTATTGGAATAATACATTGGCATTGTTACATATGTTGATAGGATTTATGTGTCGCAAGTAACAAAGTACTGGTGCATACACATGTACATGACTTATAAACTTTACACACAATGTGTGTCAAACCACCCTAGCTTCCGTGCCCAGTGAAAAATAGCATCAATGTCCTTAGCTCACATTTCTAGGTGTTTTAAAAATCATTCCATTTATTTTAAATAAATTTCTCAATATGTAACTGGAATATCCATATTTCATCTGGTTATGAGTTAACAGTTGCATATGAAAAAATAGCATGTCATAAAAATGTTTTCTATGTTTCAATTCTGTACTTTAGTAGATTTTCAGTTTTGTAAATGTTCTACTGTTTCAGATACAGAGTACACGAATAATCATTACTTCACAATCACTTGGACAGGCTTGAACACCAAGGTTCTCCTGCAAACTCACTTCCTTCCCCCAGCCAACTGCTTTCCCGGATCCAAATTGTCAAACTTACTCAAGGGTAACATGAACACAGAGTCCAAATCAGCACGATCAATCAGTGGGCTCCATGATAAAACAAACACAGAGCTCCAACAATCTATAGCTGCAAGCATTCTCAGTGGTAAACAAACCCTGTCAACAGCAATCTCAGAGGGCCCAAATCCTGAGGCTTTAAGAAAGGTCCTACTGACTGCTTCAGAGTGTTCAGATAAGAGGTACCTGTTGGTGCTGGATTGCTTCAAGGAGAGAGACTATGCGGAAATAATGCTGAACAGGGCCTTTGAACTTTGATACTTGCTTTGGTTTTTCTGTGCTTACTCTGAGGTCATGTCATTCAATTAAAAATAATATACAGAAAACTAATATTTGCATACTGGCAGTGGAGGAAATATTGTGCAACAGTTTTGTTAAAGCAATCTTATTTAAAAAGGCAGTATATGTTCAGTTTTGTGAAGTAGTTAGTTAGATAGAAAGGTTGTACATACTATAAAGTTGATTACAGTTATTGTGAGTATAGTCATTCACACAGGTACCTTTAATATGTTATAAAAGAAAAGGGAAACTATTGTTTTTCAAGCACCTGTGGTCATTCAGGAGAATCAATATAAATCAATACATTAATTTGATCTTGTATTGTTTTAATTCTTGTTAATTGTTAAATGAATTATACATATATTCAACAAAACAAACCAGATTATTTCAGTTTGTGTCAGGATTGAAATCTATCAAATAAAAATGTATTGTTTGATGTACACGCATATAATATTAAACCATAATCACAACCTTTTGTGGTGTAAATCTATATAAGAAAATGGACTCAAACTGGTTGTCAATGTAAGGACAGATATTCTAACAAGAATAGCCAACTTGTTCCATGTGACAAAATCATACCTTGTTAACAAATCAAACATGTATTATTATAACAAAATATTAATTTATCATAATCCAGTAAACCAAATGAGAAGACAAGCAACAGTGTTTTTTATGGATTTTTTTTTTAATGGAAATCTTGATTCATGCAAGATCCTATATAGTGATATAGGGAAGCTTTGTAAAGTGATTTTATCAATCATCTACATATAATAAGTTTGTATGCTAAATGAAATTTGTTGAGCTTGGATGATAAAAAATGAGCTATTGTCATCACCTTGGCGTCGGCGTCGGTATCAGGGTCATCATCCAGTTAAGTTTTGCGTTTTTCTCATAAAGTATCAATGCTATTGCATTCAAACTTGGTACACTTACTTACTATCATTAGGGGACTAGGCAGGCAAAGTTAGATTACTCTGGCTTGCATTTTGACATTATTATGTGCTCTTTTTATACTTAGAAAATTGAAAATTTTGGTTAAGTTTTGTGTTAAGGTCCATTTTATTCCTAAAGTATCAAAGCTATTGCTTTCATACTTGCAACACTTACTAACTATCATAAGGGGACTGTGCAGGCAAAGTTATGTAACTCTGACTGGCATTTTGGCAGAATTATGTGCCCTTTTTATGCTTAGAAAATTGAAAATTTGGTTAAGTTTTGTGTTTAGGTCCACTTTTTTCCTAAAGTATCAAAGCTATTGCTTTTTTACTTGCAACACTTACTAACTATCGTAAGGGGACTATGCAGGCAAAGTTATGTAACATTTTGACGGAATTATGGGCCTTTTATACTTGAAAATTTGGTTAAGTTTTGTGTTTTGGTCCACTTTACCCCTAAAGTATCATAGATAATGCTTTCATACTTGGAACACTCGCAAACTATCATAAGGGGACAGTAAAGGACAAGTTGCATAACTCTGGTTGTCATTTTTACGGAATTATGGCCCTTTTTTGACTTAGTAATTTTGAATATATGGTTACATTTTGTGTTTAGATCCACTTTGCTTCTAAAGTATCAAGGCTATTGCTTTTAAACTTCAAATACTTTCATGCTATCATGAGGGTACTGTACCTGGCAAGTTGAATTTTACCTTGACCTTTGAATTACTTTGACTCTCAAGGTCAAATTATTAAATTTTGCTAAAATTGCCATTACTTCTTTATTTATGATAAGATTCAATTGATACTTTGACAAAACAACTTTTACCTGACATACCACAATAGACTCCACCCAAACCATCCCCCTTGCCCCCCCCCCCCCGAATCCCCCTCAATCCCCCCATTATTTAAAAAAATAAATAAAGATCATCTAATAAATGACCACCCCACCCTCACACTATACCCCCCCCCCCAAAAATAATTTTTATGCCCCCGGTAGGGTGGCATATAGCAGTAGAACTGTCCGCCAGTATGTCAGTCAGTCTGTCCGTCCGTCCGGAAAAAAAATTAACATTGGCCATAACTTTTTCACTTTTAAAGATAGCAACTTGATATTTGGCATGCATGTGTTTCTCATGGAGCTACACATTTTGAGTGATGAAAGGTCAAGGTCATCCTTCAAGGTCAAATGTTAAATTTATGGTGTCTGTCCGTCCGAAAACTTTAACATTGGCCATAACTTTTTCAATATTGAAGATAGCAACTTGATATTTGGCATGCATGTGTATCTCATGGAGCTGAACATTTAGAGTGGTGAAAGGTGATGGTCAAGGTCAAATGTCAAATATATGGTGTCTGTCCGTCCGAAAACTTAATCATTGGCCATAACTTTTTTAGTATTGAAGATATCAACTTGATATTTGGCATGAAGCTGCACATTTTGAGTGGTGGAAGTTCAAGGTCAAGGTCATCCTTCAAGGTAAAAAAAATAAAATTCAAAGCAGCGTTCTCATGAAGCTGCACATTTTGAGTGGTGAAAGTTCAAGGTCAAGGTCATCCTTCAAGGTCAAGGTCAAAGGATAAAAAAAAACATTTCAAAGCGGTGTTCTCATGAGGCTGCACATTTGAGTGGTGGAAGTTCAATGTCATGGTCATTCTTCAAGGTCAAGGTCATCCTTCAAGGTCAAAGGTATAAAAAAAATCAAAGCGGCATTATCATGAAGCAGCACATTTTGAGTGGTGGAAGGTCAAGGTCATCCTTCAAGATAAAAAAAAAATTAAAAATTCAAAGCAGCGTTCTCATGAAGCTGCACATTTTGATTGGTGGAAGTTCAAGGTCAAGGTCATCTTTCAAGGTCAAAGGTCAATTTTTTTTATAAAATTTCACAGCGGCGTTCTCATGAAGCTGCACATTTTGAGTGGTGGTAGTTCAAGGTCATTCGTCAA
Organism: Dreissena polymorpha; assembly: GCF_020536995.1. Lineage (NCBI taxonomy): Eukaryota > Metazoa > Mollusca > Bivalvia > Myida > Dreissenidae > Dreissena > Dreissena polymorpha. The sequence continues at coordinate 110,998,505 of NC_068357.1, read as the reverse complement.
GGTCATCCTTCAAGGTCAAAGGTAAAAAAAACATATTTCAAAGCGGCGTTATCATGAAGCTGCACATTTTGAGAGGTGGAAGTTCAAGGTCAAGGTCATCCTTCAAGGTCAAGGTTATCCTTCAAGGGCAAAGGTAAAAAAAATATATATTTCAAAGCGGCATTCTCATAAAGCTGCACATTTTGAGTTGTGGAAGTTCAAGGTCAAGGTTATCCTTCAACGTCAAAGGTAAAAAAATAAAAAAAATTGTTCAAAGCGGCACAATAGGGGGCATTGTGTTTCTGAAAAAACACATCTTGTTTTTTTCAAACATGGTTAAAAAACACAAATATTTATTTTTATTATTTTATTTTTGAAATACCGTCCAACAATCCCACCCAAGAATTCCCCCCCCCCCGCCCCCCCCCCCCGCCCCCCCCCATTTTTTTTTGCATTTTTGGAAGATAATGTAATAAATGACCACACTCCCACACTAAACACTCCTGTCCACTCCACCCCTCCCTTCTTTGTGATTGAAATTGAGATAGGTCCCTACACCTTTAAAAAGAAAAATAGATGAGCGGTCTGCACCTGCAAGGCGGTGCTCCTGATTTTCCTCAAACTATAAAAGATATACCTTTCAATTTTTTCTTTAGAACTGGTTACTTTGATTTTCTTTATGTAAGTTGGTAAGATAGGTTCTAGAGTTTCATTGTCAAAATTGACATTGAATTAATATATTCAATTTATTATCTTTATGTAAAATAATTCTTGATACAATTAAAATTAAAATTACTGCTTTTGTAATGACATTTACAGGTACCGGTATATCCAACGATTCTTTAGAGATAAAACTTACTATTTCTATCATGTTAACATATCTCATAAAACGAAGCCTTTTCTGTAGACTTTTAATATAAATATGGCTGTTATTAAATTATGGCTATAAAATAAAATCATATCCAGAATATCATCACTTTATTATTTGCAGCTTTGTATTACAGGGAAGAGGACAACGAAAACGAGCAAGGCCTGGTATAGGGGAGATAACCCTGGGTTATGGTTAGGTTAGGGGTCTGGTTAGGGTTAAGGTTAGGGTTAAGGCTAACCCTAACCCAACCCCTAACCATAACCCTTACCCTAACCTTCTAACCCCCCATGCGCATTGCAATACCATGCCTTGCTCGTTGTCATTGTCCGCTTCCCATTACAATGTATAGGTTTTGTGTATACTAATTTGTTTTTTTTTACAACTGTTCACATTTTTTTTCAAGCACGATTTATCATAACATGAATGTTGTAGCAATGAAAAAACATTTTTACTGACTAAAGAATTGCGACAGTTTTCTTCTTTTATTATATTTATCTATTATAATTCTTCTATTATTAAATTAATTGCACACATGTTAACCTTACATAAGAGTTAATCTTGAAGGCTGGAATCTGTTCAGGCTTATTGTCCTTTATTAGATTTTCTCTATAATATTTAATATTATTTATGCACATGATTTGTAGACGCAAACAGTCTTGTTATCTTCATGCCCCTAGAGTATGTTCCAACATATATATCGCAGGGAAAGTCTCTGACAATTTATTTATGAAGTTATCTGCATGCACACCATCAATGTACTTATGATGCTGTATATATAAATATATTTACATAAAAGCATGATTTTAACAATGTGTTTGTTATGAATAATAACAACAATTTGCATTCTAACCAAGCCGCACAAGATTGTGTTGCATTGTAAACAAATATGCAATTAGTAACTTGAAACAGATACAATTAAAAATGCTTAAACTAATATAGAATACGTTTATACAATAGAGTATATTAGTAACAACGTTCTAGAATAAATCTTGACATTTCATTTACGCTACGACCCTTGTTATCACTTAACGAGATTGCTGCTGTGTATTTCAGTATTGACTTTGTGACGTCACCAATACGGTATATAAACTTTCGTTTGTTTGTTGACGTTTTTTATCTCGCGCTTTATCACTGACATACAATAAACTCTACATAATCTATGTCAGATCATCATCACACGTCACGGGGCACATGAAGGTCTCATTGGCCAGCGTGCACTGGACTTTCCTAAAGAACGAAATTCTTTGGCGAATACTCGGGTTGCCGGGGTAAGTTTGACCGACTTTGGCTAAAAATTAAATATTTTCCCCTGAAAGGTCACGGGCAGGTCTAGCCTGAATGACCTCGTGAAGAGGCACGCATGACCTGTAACTAAACTCAGAACAACAACAACATATCTCGCCATTTGATGCTGGAGTTAATGATGATGATGATGATAAGAATACTAATTATGGTAAAGATGGTTAATTATTATTATTATTATGGTTAATTAAGGTTATAATAGGACAAGGTCTATACACTTAACGAAAGATATACCTAATCATTTACTAGTATCTATTTTATAGTATACTGGAACTAATAAGATTTTCATTTTAGTTGTTCGCGATTGCGAACAGCTAATGTTGTTACTGAAAATTTCAAGTCATTCGACTTATCTACGGACAGCCTCCTAACAGCCACACATGCCGTATCCGCGCGAGAGAAAGAGTTGTAATTTATGCAAGAGGTTTGAGTTCTCCAACTATATTCATTCACAAATGGAAACATTATGTGAATATCGTGTTAAATGGAATAGTTTCGAAAGGAGCTTATATAAAAAAGAGTCAATAAACAATGATTGTATTATACGTGTCGCGGAAGACATTGTTTATAAATGATAACAATAGTCCACTTTCTGCTGCGTCTTAATGACGTAGTATTTTTGCTCAGCTCATTCATAACCTGGGGCTATTAACAGATGCGGAATAACAACGCAATAGTATAGGGTTGCGCTTGTTTATATTCACAGTTCTCAATTTATTAAAGGTTGAACAGGAGTTCAACAATAACTACAGGGGTACGATAGACAACAACAAAAATGCTTCATAATCGCTAAAACCGGATATACAAACAATTAAATATAACAAGAATTGTCTTAAAAAAGGTAGTCTTGCTGTTTTTTAATTAAAGTTTGAAATTTTGGTTTCTAAATCATTAAATTGAAAACAAAACATCAACTTTTGCGGTTTTTTTCACTTGTAAGTCGCATATTTACCGCATGAAATATGTGTTATAATAGGCAAACCATAGATCTACAATTATATAAGTAGATAAAAATTATACTAAGGGAGTGAACACCATCATGTGTCCTCACATGGCTTATTATGAGTTTATATCTTCATCATCGAAATATATCGTATGATAATATTTGATTAACATGCAGTTTTCTTTTCAAACATTTAAATCACACTGTTATAGCCAAGTCATGCGAAAATGGGTCTTATGTTCTTTCGACCAGCGTAGCTCAAGTTTTAATGTGGTTTGCTTGAGAATTGAATACAATGCTGTTTAATACCAATACATATTATAATTGTGTTGTGGTTCATTCTTTGTTTGACTCAACAAACCAAGCGACAGGTACGCTCACGTAGTGAGTTTCGATAGTGAACAGCACACTTTAAAAATACATTCAACCTGCGTTTGCACATAGAAGGAAAGGGTCAACAAGCTGCTACGTTTCCTTTGCTTACTTCAGTTAGAGGTCAATTCTTTACATAATTGCAATCTTAATGCCCAGGCTTCTAAGGCTTGCTGAAGTGTATATTCTTGCATAATAAAAGTCATAGTCGCATGGTATTTGTGTTTAGCGTCCTTTTTCACCACGTGGTACTTTTTCGCGGGTGTTTTAGCGTCTGTTTTTTGTCACGTGATCAAAAGATGTTCTCGGAAAAAAAAAGTTTATCGAAACGATAGCATGAAATTATTAAGTTTGTACAAACGATTTAATTTCAATACGGTAGTTTTATCAAAATGATTTTTTAATTATAATTTATCAATTATATTCAGTTAAAAATGACTAAAATATTTGTTTATTGGCTGCTAAATGATACTTTGTTTACCCCACCCCCCCCTGCTTGATCGCGCACCAACTGTCAAAACATTCGATTTCGTTGAGCAGAACAGTCGGCATCTCAAGCAAGTTCCTGATTGTTGCTGAAGAACGCACTTTGTCATTACCGAAAATTTAAAGTTATTTGGCTGCTATCTACGGAAAGCCTACTACCCGCCGCACCTGCTGTATCCGCGCGAGAAAAAGTTGTATACTTTATGCAAGAGGTTTGAGTTCTTCAACTATATTAATTCACAAATGGAAACATTATGTGAATATCGGGTTAAATGGAATATTTCTTAACGGAGCTTATATAGAAAAGAACCAATAAATAATGTTTGTATTATACGTGTCGCGGAAGAGATTGTTTATGAATGATTAAAATAGTTCACTTTCTGCTGCGTCTTAATGACGTAGTATTTTTGCTCAGCTCATTCATAATCTGTGGCTTTTAATAGATGCGATGGGATGTTGAGTAAGCTCGTTCATAGTGCTTGCTACTTCAGGGTGTTAAATGTGATATGTCTGGGAAATTTTCTTTTGTTCTCAACAGATAGCGGCGATCTTTCGTATTCACGGGTGCTAACAACACAATTGAAGATGGTTAAGTTTGTTTATATTAACAGTTCTCAATTCATAAAACGTTGATCATGAGTTCACAAATTAATATAGACGACAACAAATTTGTTTATAATCGCTAGAGCCGAATATTAAAATATAACTGAATATAATACGAAATATCTTTTAAAATGGTGGTCGGCGTAAATGCTGACTTATAAATAAAATTTACGTTTCTAAATAATTAAATAGAAAACAAAAGTTAAACTCTTTTTCACTTTTGAGTCGCATATTCTCCGCATGAAATGTGTGTTATCAGTTTCAAACCACACATAAGTGTAAGTAGATAAAACATATACTACGGTAGTGCACATCATATGTGTCCTCACATGCCTTATTATGAATGTATTTCTTCACAATCGAAATATATCGTATGTAAATATTTGATTAATCCGCAGTTTTCTTTCGACACATTTAAATCACACTTTCATTGCTGCGTCATGCGAAAATGGGTCTTATGCGTTTCGGCCAGCGTATCTTAAGCCCAACATGTGCATTTGCGCAGTCTGGTCAGAGGCGATGATGTTCGCTATAAAATTACTTAATGTGTTATGGTCTCATTTTATACCTCCTGACCAGACTGAGAGATGCGCAGGTTGGGTGGGCTCTATATATGATCGGCGCATATGGAATACGACCAATTTTCGCATGACGAGGGTCATAACAAATCTTGCGAATTGTAAATGGAACATTTTTGCACAATGCTTTTCTATACAAAATTGATTTCAAAATAGCAAACTTGTAAATAATGGCAGCCTATCCAAGCGTTCAGGACCGAGTACCGCAATTATTTGTTGCAAAATTAAACGATTTTCCTCTTATCGTGACACTATACTATTTCGGTAATGTTTGTTTTCTCATCTTGAAAGCAAAACTGTGAATATCAATTATATTTTTTCAGGACGATTTAGGGAACGAGTACTGACCCTGAAATTTTGCGATATTTTTCTGTTTTATTGAAAAAGTACATGTTATATAATGGTGAAAAAAATCAAAACAAGGCCGGTGACCCTATGTTTTTATTTCATTTTTCATGTCGTATTTGTATATATATCTTAGATATAAATTTTGGATAAAAATCGATTAGATGGAAAAAAATCAGCAAACTGCAGCAACACCCTAACAAGAATTATTCCACTATATTGACTTATGATTCTCGATACTGTTAATAATCGAATCAAATAGCAATGCCCGATAAACCACTAAAACAGGTTTGTTCGAAGAACGCGCCTATAAATATTAAAAATATATGGATACTTCGCGTGTGGCCGATTGACTCATATGTTTTAATTTCACTTCCATTCTTCTTTTGGTTTTCTGTTTTGTATCTATAGGTTTATGACCAGCAATATGTAATAATGTAAAATAAGCCGCGAAAACTCCGCGTTACATCCCGTACTGCGTGTGATGCAGCTAAGAACTGCACAGAAAAAGACATTCGCTATCTTTTATCTCATTCATTGAACTCTTTACCTTTCACCAACTCCAACCACAATAACCGCCGTATATCTTTTTTAAAGATATTTCTTGTTAAATATATTGCCGAGTTTATAACAGCGTGGCTGTCAATCAGTGCGGAGCAGTCACGGCGCACGTTCATTGACCGTACACGATTTGTGGGGGCTCTGTTTCAACGTCGGGCCTCCAACCGTGTTTAGCGTCGGCGCCATTGCATCGCCCAGTAGTAGGTCAATATCCAGGATGTCACCGGGAAACGACTTCGGTGAATTGAAATGATTAGGAAATTATTGGGAACAAATCAACAGTTTTAGTGTTTCTGCTACTAAACGTGTTGTGTTTAAGTGCTGTGATTAGCGCCTTATTCAAACGAAATGAATGTGTCTAAATAGGTTATTGTGTTTCCGCATAACTGTGTGCGATATTGATTTTATCACGACAGTAAATTATTAATATCTATGATGGCCTGACATCATAAACTTATGTGCCATTACTATTTCTCTTTTTTGTGTATATTTTATAATTCATACCAAAATGTCATTTAGGCGGAAAGTCTTTGTCTAGAAGGTGATCTGAAGCATTAAAATTATAAATATGCTACTATACAATGGTATACATACGTCCGCGGGAGGTCAATTTAGCATGTTATCGTCATCTATCACGTAGTGCTAGTCTGTGTGAGGATGGCACAAATGCTTTCACAATTATTGTCGGTATAGTATTGGTGTTCTAGTACTCGCCCTTTGGCACGGCGTGCTTAGGCGTACCTGGAATATCTCCCTTTGGCTTTGGAACATATTGCGGCATTGCGAATATTTAACTTAAAGTGGCAGTGGACTATCTACGGTATGCCGTAACCGAAGATTTATTTGGCCGGTTGCGGTGGTGTAAGCAATTGCGCGTGTATAAAGATATTTATTTTCCGAACCAGCCGAGTGTTCGTTTAAATAGGCGTTGCATATACAAATGTGAGCATGTTGAAGAGCTCTTGCAAAAAGCATGAAATCCGGTGCATAATCGGGGGGCGTTAAACGAGGAGCTAAATTGACTGGGGTTGGGCTATATTTAGGACAGTTCTTCTACTGGGGTTGGGCTATCTTTAGAACAGTTCTTCTACTGGGGTTGGGCTATCTTTAGGGCAGTTCTTCTACTGGGGATGGGCTATCTTTAGGACAGTTCTTCTACTGGGGTTGGGCTATCTTTAGGACAGTTCTTCTACTGGGGTTGGGCTTTCTTTAGGACAGTTCTTCTACTGGGGTTGGGCTATCTTTAGGGCAGTTCTTCTACTGGGGTTGGGCTATCTTTAGGACAGTTCTTCTGGTCTCCTCCACAACATGCCTCAGTGGTAATTCTAGTCTTTAGCTGAGGTTTAATTATTCTCGAGTGATAGTCGGGTGTAAATTCTCTTCTGCCAATTGGCCATTTAATTCCTTTTAATCTGTTCGTATTGTCCCTTTCATGTATTTTGTATTGTTTAAAGATTTTAGATCGAAATGTGTTGACGTATTGTAACACATTAAAAATCGTAATAAAAATGTAACTGAAAAAGTAGGTTGTTGTAGTAATAATTCAGCAGTTGTTGATTTTTGTTAATTAGTATGAGTACAACAAATGGATTTCACCAAAGGATCGATCAGTAGGCTACTGTATATAAACGTTCATGAGATAGACAGACGTTAAAAGATGGTTGAACTTTCCAATCCGAATAACTCGAACCTGATGACTGAATCGAATCTTGGTTAACGAAAAGGGTGCCGAGCTGCTTTCTGAAATGCAATGTGAAGTTGAATAAACATCATTTCAAAATATGGAATAAAAAAACAAACATTTTATGTATTAAGAAGGCATAACATGGAAATGAAACGAACATATGTTTCATATGACCGACACAGATCAGGTTCTGATCACATCCTGTGAAGTTAAACGGACGTACCAACGCCATCTCTACGCCGAGATTTTACTGTTTTCGAGCATGACTTGATTTATAACCCAGTCGGTATGAAGCTCAACTCATGAGAAGTTATGTCGCGAATAAACACATGAACAGTGTGACTGAAAATCTAATTCTTGACTTTGAGGTTTACATTTAAATTGGCCTTGGTTCGTATGCGCGACACAGGAACATCTTTATACGCCCTCCCGAATGGTGTGGTGGATCAAAAAAAGAGTTAAACTGAGCCGCTGTAAGATTTCTATATCGTATAGCCCTAGAATCTGGAATGATTTAATTAATTCGCGGTAACAGTGCGAAATTAATTGTAATCCAAGGTAAAGTTACTGATGGGATGTCTTTGGTGTTTACGCGCATACGGTGTTATCTTTATGTAGCCCACTTTCCCCTAAAAATAGATGTTATATTAACATAAATGAATTTTACACATTCTCCAATACTCTGTACACCCAAAAACAAACGGAAACTTCAGTCAAACAATGCTGTGTACTTAAGTCGAACATTAGGCGCACATTTACGGAATCCAGATAGGGCCAAGTTGAGTGTCACGTGTCGACATTCGCGGTCGACACACGACATTTTCGCGACATTCTCTCGACGCTCTCTCGACGCGCGACAATCATATATTTGAGTGTCGCATATCGAACTGGGTTTTAGAGAAAAAAATCGCAGTACATCTTGACTGTCGACTGAATTGTCGCGAGTCGTATTGAGCGTCGAGAGAATGTCGCGAGAATATCGCGAGAATGTCGTGTGTCGACCTTCGAGCGCGACACTCGACATTCTCGCGACATTCTCTCGACGCACGTCAAATCAGTCGACAGTCAATATGATATATCGCGAGAATGTCGCCTGTCGACCTAAACAGCACACGACATTCTCTCGACGCGCGACATTCTTTCGTCGCTCAATACGATAAATCGAGCCAATATCGCGCAATTGTCGCTTGTCGACCTAAAAACCCCTAGGTCGACACATGACATTCTCGCGACGCTCTCTCGACGCGCGACAATCATGCGACAATCAATATTTGAGTGTCGCATATCGCGCTGGGTTTTAGAAAAAAAAATCGCAGAAAATCTGACTGTCGACTGAATTGTCGCGCGTCGTATTGAGCGTCGAGGGAATGTCGC